>NW_018403789.1:333151-346016 GCF_002113885.1 Mizuhopecten yessoensis | reverse complement strand
ACCTTCGGTAACGCGAGATCTCGTCAAGTCATGTGACATTGCTCATGGCCTAATTTCCATTAAAAACATGGGTTGGTATAGAAAACGTTGGAAAATACTTTTCGTAATGATCTTTGAAACATGTTATTGATACCACCTAGTACATAAAGAATAGATCTTTCGATCCATGTGCGACATGTGTGTGAAAGTGACGATTTGTTTCTAAAATATCAGATTGAAGTGCGCTCCGGGCACGGGTCGCATATTTCCCGCATATTATAGAGGGCCGGAGTTCTGACGTTAATCGACGACAGACCGATATGAAAAAAGTCGATAAAACGTCAGAATATTTGGACTACCTAAGGATAAAACACCTTTAGTAACCGTCGCAGAATGCGTAAACAAAATCGGATGCAAAAACTGCGACGCATCGTATATATTGGAGAGACTGGAAGGTGAATTGGGGTCCGCCTTGGTGAACACCGGAATGATACGAAAACCCAAGAGGGAAAGAAATACACCTGATCAGAAATGAAGCAGCCGGAGTCCCAGATCAATAAATCGGCATTCATAGACCCTGTACATACGCTTCACTAGTCATTTGTCTGATGAAGGTGACAGAGTACATACCGTATTATAAATTAGTCATCGAAAAGTCACATATAAACACTTGTTGGTTGTGCTACATTAGTCTTTTCACAATCAATACTTACCAACCTGAAGAAAATGTTTAGATTTACAACATATTGTTTATATTTATCTTCACTGTAGTAAAGATATACCAGATGTAAGGGTTGACTATTTCAAACGGTTCCTTCTGCCTTCATTGTCGTAGATTTTCAGTTCAGATGCCTATGAAGCGACAGTAGCAGTTTTTGCACTTTAAAACTGACCAACTGCCTAGAAGATGAAGCTACACTACACTACATATTTATAACAAAGGTTAAAATCATATCATCATCAACACACGCAATTTCAAACACACCAAATTAATCACAATAAACAGATTTGGCAAAAACAACTCAGTTACTACAACATAAACCTGTATGATAAAACATAATTCTGAGTTCGACAGGTAAGGTTATAAAGCGCGTATAATGAATACTGTGCTGCAAGGAAGTGCACTCAACCAAGTAGCTATTGGACCGTTTAACTAGCAGGATGCTGCAATGAGAGTGGACACTGTACTTGTCTAGCTGTAAGCTGTAGCTCTTGGACCGTTTACCTGGTAGGATGCTGCAAGGAGAGTGGACACTGTACTTGTCTAGCTTTAAGCTGTAGCTATTGGACCGTTTACCTGGCAGGATGCTGCAATGAGAGTGGACACTGTACGTGTCTAGCTGTAAGCTGTAGCTATTGGACCGTTTACCTGGTAGGATGCTGCAAGGAGAGTGGACACTGTACTTGTCTAGCTGTAAGCTGAGCTATTGGACCGTTTACCTGTCAGGATGCCGCAAGGAGAGTGGACACTGTACTGTCTAGCGTAAGCTGAGCTACTGGACCGTTTACCTGGCAGGATGCTGCAAGGAGAGTGGAAACTGTACTTGTCTAGCTGTAAGCTGAGCTATTGGACCGTTTACCTGTCAGGATGCCGCAAGGAGAGTGGACACTGTACTGTCTAGCGTAAGCTGAGCTACTGGACCGTTTACCTGGCAGGATGCTGCAAGGAGAGTGGACACTGTACTTGTCTAGCTGTTATCTGAGCTATTGGACCGTTTACCTGGCAGGATGCTGCAAGGAGAGTAAACACTGTACTTGCCTAGCTGTAAGCTGTAGCTATTGGACCGTCTACCTGGCAGGATGCCGCAAGGAGAGTAAACACTGTACTTGTCTAGCTGTAAGCTGTAGCTGTTGGACTGTTTACCTGGCAGTATGCTGCAAGGAGAGTGGACACTGTACTTGTCTAGCTTTAAGCTGTAGCTATTGGACCGTTTACCTGGCAGGTTGCTGCAAGGAGAGTGGACACTGTACTTGTCTAGCTTTAAGCTGTAGCTATTGGACCGTTTACCTGGCAGGATGCTGCAAGGAGAGTAAACACTGTACTTGCCTAGCTGTAAGCTGTAGCTATTGGACCGTTTACCTGGTAGGATGCTGCAAGGAGAGTGGACACTGTACTTGTCTAGCTGTAAGCTGTAGCTCTTGGACCGTTTACCTGGCAGGATGCCGCAAGGAGAGTAAACACTGTACTTGTCTAGCTGTAAGCTGTAGCTGTTGGACTGTTTACCTGGCAGTATGCTGCAAGGAGAGTGGACACTGTACTTGTCTAGCTTTTATCTGAGCTATTGGACCGTTTACCTGGCAGGATGCCGCAAGGAGAGTGGATACTGTACTTGTCTAGCTGTAAGCTGAGCTATTGGACCGTTTACCTGTCAGGATGCCGCAAGGAGAGTGGACACTGTACTTGTCTAGCTGTAAGCTGAGCTACTGGACCGTTTACCTGGCAGGATGCTGCAAGGAGAGTAAACACTGTACTTGCCTAGCTGTAAGCTGTAGCTATTGGACCGTTTACCTGGCAGGATGCCGCAAGGAGAGTGGACACTGTACTGTCTAGCGGTCACTCAGGGGATGGTGGAGGTCCAGAACGATGTCTATCACCAGAGACAGTATGTTATACGTCCCTGCTATCACAAGTTATTGCTGCAATTGCCTGTGAAACAATGAGGCTTAGACAATTTGATTGACCAATCGAATTACGAGGCGACATGAACGTGGCCCTTCTTCTGTATACCTTCTTCTGGACAGTATGTAAACAAACTCGGCCCTTCTTCTGTATACCGTGTATGTAAACAAACTCGGCCCTTCTAGTGCTTCTAGTACCGTAGGCTTACATAGGATTTTGATTATCAATGCATAAACTGACTGCATACAATGTATAAAATATAACAAACAGTATTCATCAAATGTGTAAAAGAGTGACTTGATAAAAAAGTGTTAGTTCAAACTTCGTTTAAACCAATAACTTTGTTATGTTAACAGTTGTTTGTAAGCAAATATTTCCATACAATAGCAGAAATTAAATCGAGTTGAGCGTCTTATTAAAAAACGCGCAGCATTATTGCCAAGTATGTCATTAGAATGTGTTCACAGTTACGCTGTTGAATTCCCTCATTGAAGTGGGGTAATTCAATATGCAGTAACATTTCCGTCGTTGTACTTCAAAATGAAATACACAGTAAATCTAATGGTTTTTACTGATGTACATACCCTAATAAGCTGATCATTCTAACAGTGTTTTGCACTCGTGAAAAATATCAGTATGCTACCATACTCGATTTCTGATATCATTACAGAAATAGGAAGAAACAGCGTAGTATTAAACAAGATATATATTTACTTTTCCTGCTTAAGCTTATGGACAAATATTGTGCAATGTTTCTTTTCAATCCAGTGAATATCAGCAAAAAAAAATACTTCTTTTCGCAACCGAATAAATCAATGATTCAAAATAACAGGTAAAATAAACATGAAGTACGGCATTCCTCTCACCGATCACTGTCCGCATCAACTATATATATATATAGATGCATATTTTTTTTTTCTTTATTTATTTTATCACAATTTTGAATCAAATTATTCCAGCTTATAGCAATCACCTTTGTTTGGCCGGTTGAAGTGCGCAAGGGTCTAAATTTTGGAGGAAACCGGAGTTCCCGAAGAAAGCCGTCTTGGTGAAAGGCGTGTGCGCTATCCACTGCGCCACCCGTCCAACCACGTCAATGTCAATCCCCTCTTAAGAGGAAAGCAGGTGCTCCCGGTCTTAATTGTCGAATGCCTGACTTTCATCAGTTCGCATGCTCTTTACCTCCGAATATTATTAAATATGAAAATCGGGTAAACATATCTTTCTTTTTGTTAGATTAAGTTAAGGACTTATATATGACTTAACGATTATAATTCAAGTGATTCGCATTGTTAAAACAATACCCATCTCAATCTTATCACATATAACACATGTTATTCACCTAATTACGAAATTTCCAAAAATTAATTTTCCTCTTTTTTGCAATGGCATTTTCTTCGGTGTGATGTCATGATGACGCTTCGATGCGTAACCTACTCTGCACGACTGAAAAAGCATTTGCTGCGGTCTCTTTCTCTTCATGAGGTTATAATTGATCAATTAAACATGCAAATACTGCATCAAAGCTTATATCAAACAATTTCGATGTTATTCAAACGTTAATGAAAAGCTGAATTGGTTGCACGGTAGTAGGTTATGGTACAACTAAAATGTATTTAATGATTACTAGAAATAATGTGTATCTATATACAATTATGAGTTAAAAATAGCACACCTAGTACTTTGCCACTGTTTCAAATGCCGGATTTTCCTTTCCACTAGCATTCTGTGGTATATTTTCTGGTACATAATTCGACTTCCGGTTTATCTTGAATGTCTTTACCTCCTTCCGCAGATGTAGAATATAGGCGATCAGAAACAAGATGATCAGGCCGAGAACAGTGAACATGATCCAAAACGTCTTCATTCCGTATCCTTCTGAAAAACAGCAAGAAACCCTTCCTTGATACTGTTGTTGTGTGTTGCTGTAACAGTTGTCGTGTTTTGTTAAAATTTCATTTCTTTATTTTTTCAAAATTTTGAAATATTTTCATAATATTTCATAATTTAAATCGGGAACGGCATTTGTGGAACATAGAATTGTTGGAAAAAAGGATAATTTTGCTTTTTACTCTTTTTGTTATCGTACATGTTCCCCTTAGCATGAAAAACAAATGATAATAATAATTAAGTGAACCCTAACTAATTCCTCTACTATTATGGCTATATATAAAGTTAAGAAATGGAACCGTCTACATCATGTCACGAAAGTCAACCAAAAACCCCACAAATCTTGCCTTGCGGCTACACACAGACTTCCTATATCTCATCCTGTTCAGTAATTCCCTTTTGCTAAACGACACGTTAATGAAGCTGCATTTTCATGTTTTAAACGTGCATATATTATCTGAAGGTGACTATTTTGTGTCCCCTGGCAGGGATATTTTTGTATTTATTATTTGTATACTTTTGAAAAATCATCATTAATGCACCAATCGATACTTATCGATACAATTTAAACATGATATACAATACAAATCATACCTTCTGTAGGCGGACACTTTGGCGTGATCTCAGGTTCTACGTTAGGAGCGGGTGTCATCTTTATGCTGTCCTCGTAATGTTCCCGATATTGCGACGGATAGCCATGGCAGATGGGAAAACCTTTAGGAGGAGATGGATGTCTGTCATAGGAGTTATTCAAAAGCATAACCATGCCGTCCTCAGAATGAAGCATAATATGACAATGTATCATCCATACACCTGGGTTATCGGCCTTGATTCTTATTACAGCGTATCCGCCGCTAGGGATGATCAATGTGTCCTTTCTTGGAGCGTTAGACAACTCTATTCCTGGGACGTTGTTTCCAAGCCAACTAGAATTACGCCAGGTGGCGTCGTTGCAGAAACTTTTCTTCATGCTTTTATTACCTCTACAGTCAATATCTGTATTTTGAGAAATGAATTTTGCTGTCGTCATATTGTAGGTTGCATAGCCCATTTTCAGCACATAAAACGAATAACCATGTAGGTGAACTGGATGGGACCAACCTGTGCCGATTCCCATATTGGTCAACACTAACTGAACGACATCGTTGTGTCTGATGTCCAAAGTGTGTGTGCATTCACAATGCTTTTCTTCGCCACAATCTACTTTGTCACATGTGGAATCTATTTCGTACGGTTGTGTTAGAGCAGAAACCTGTGGAGACTTGAACTTCCTTCCGTTAATTGAGGACGGGAAATGTTTGATTCCAGGAAATCCGAAATTAAGATGGTACTCTCTAAATGTATC
Organism: Mizuhopecten yessoensis; assembly: GCF_002113885.1. Lineage (NCBI taxonomy): Eukaryota > Metazoa > Mollusca > Bivalvia > Pectinida > Pectinidae > Mizuhopecten > Mizuhopecten yessoensis. The sequence goes on along the minus strand of NW_018403789.1, from coordinate 340,182 downwards.
CAGAGAGGTTGGAACAGGTGCGGGATCATTGTCAACTAAGGATCTCAGATGATCGAACCGTAGACAGTCGGTATATGTGTCAGCAGGGAAGGTTGTGAACGGACAATTGACGACCAGACATCTATCAGCTGCAGCGCATGTTCTCCTTAACGTTGTAGGTTCCTGTTCAAGAGTTGGTCCGTTGCTATAGTGCAATATTGCTTCAGTTTTGTGTGTTATTCCAATTTCTAAAGTTTCTGCCCGAACCCAGTAGTTCTCTGCAGTTTGGTTGGTTATCATTGTGAAGTCGTATCTCTCTCCGGGGTTAATCACAAATGATTCTGCTACAACGGGTTTTACATCGTAGCCGTCAGAGGCAATGATCGTCAGCTCGTGACTGTCGATTGAGACTCTGATTGGATATAATGCCCCGACGTGAATAACTCTGAACCTGTAGGTCGTGCCTGGGTCCACAGTGAACACAGATAGAGGGGCGCCATTGTGTTCCCTTGTTGTGCTGTTACTGTAGTATCTCCCTCTACCATTAATAAGTACTGAGTGCAAGAAAAATCGACTGAAATGACCTCCGTCGACAGAATCAGAAGTGGACTGCGATACACGGTTCTGAAAACTACCAAAATTCATTTTCTGATGATCCATATCCGCCCCCCAGTGATGATTCCAACCCTGTACGGTCATGATTCGTTCTTCCATTATGGATTGTCTTTCCCTGATGACAAATGCCCCGTTTAGTCCTTTGACACGTTGTGCACCCGTGTGGGAATGGTACCAATAGGTCCCTTTGGGTTCTGCAATGAAGTCGTACGTGAAGGTCTGGCCAGCAAGGATTGGACATTGAGTAACGAAAGGGACGCCGTCCATCCACTGGCTCCTGTGCTGAGGAAGGCCATGCCAATGAATCGTCACAGAGTCTGAAGCAAGCTTGTTAATGATATGGACTTTTAACCTCTGACCCGAGTAAACAATAATATCCGGCCCTGGGAGACTCTCATTGGCGACAACTACCAAACGGTCATCCTCCCATCCATCAGCGGTCATTACCTGGTCAGTTGGGACAGGAGACGCTGTGTCCGGATCACGGATGCTATACTTGTATAGTTTCCCCTTGTATGGGTAAACTTTCTTTTCGTCCTTGTGCATCATAGTCAATCTATGTTGGATGACTAACGTCGTTTCGCACTCTGTGGCATCTTCTGGACATTCGTACGCAATACTGGACTGGATGCAGGAAGTCAGGAAAACCAGGAAGATTATTCCTCCTTTGGAAGAAACCTGTAGTGAATAGAACATGATACTGTAGGCAGCATACATACCATAGTGATAACAATTGTAAGGACTAATTCTGATACTATAAGACACGAGTAGAATACACGAACAACCAAACAAAGCTTAACCCAGTCCTATTGGTGACCTGATACCTGTCTGTCTATGAGATACGATAAAGAATCCAAAATTGATTTCATTGACTATTTGTGTTACAATGTGATTAGAATACACCTATGGACCAATGTCCAAATTATGTTTGAAATATTCGTTTGGAGAAGACCACATGCTGTAATCATAAATATGATAAATAAAGATAAAGTCTTAAAAACCCTGCACCACTGCCATAAACTGTAACTAAGTGTTGAAAAGCTGTTTTTAGCCCGGCATGACTATCGCTAGCTTTGATAAATCATTTCTGAAAAGAAAACCATTCCTTGTTGGACTTTTTATACAGAATTTTATCGACAACAGTGTTCTGAGTGTAAAATAAAAATCAGCTGTTAAGCTACCCGGTCAACAGACCTGTCTTGGACAGTTACACCCGAACGGAAGTAAAAGGAGGTTACTGTATACAGGGAAAAACACAGTACATTGGTATAGGGATAATTTAGGGTGTTGTTATCACATTATGGATTTGTATTTATGTGGATTTTAATAAGGAACTCGGTGTCTTTGGTATAGAAAATAAAAAATATCCCGTACTATAGTTATACAACACACAAGGAAATAGCGTACTTTTCAGTATCGAGTTACAATTGACCTTATAAACTAAAATATTTTCGAAGCTTCTGGTATCTGGAGCTAAGTAAAGTATAAAAGCAAAACAAATAACAAGGTAAATTTGTACAGTAAATCTGTGCGTGCCGGTTTTGTTGCATGTTTTTCTCCAATCTTCAACATACCTTTTCTTATTATGTATGTAAAAGATAACTCACGAGCTGGTGTTTGATAAGCCTGTGCATCCTTCTTAAAATTCATAAAATAATGAGTGTTTATATCCATGGTGAGCCTCAGACAGCGGCTTGTACACTCACACACTCGTCATGGTCTGCTGATCATTCACGATCTCCAAAGCTTTTATACCAGAGAGATATTGAATGAAAAATTGGCAACAAAACCTGTTTTCAAATTCACAAGGACAGTTGCCAAATATTAACACTGTGATACAATAGGAACAAAAATCACGATAAATGTTACTATCCGCAAAGGATATTTTATACACCTCTGTATATACATATTGATGCAAGCAATGTTCTATAAAAAGGTAGTCGAAGTGCTATTTAATATGAGACGTGATTTTATACCAAACATATTGAACGTGAGTAAAATAAGGATTCTGGTTGTTCAAACAAAACTTCTACCTGATATTTACTCTATTTGAAGTATATATTGATATATAAAAAGGAGACAAACATTTGTTAAAATCCCCTTAGCATGGGGTTGACACTTTCCTTTCGTCCTTGACCAGATAGAAAAAAGCTTTCGAAACGTTTAAAATAATTTTAATTAAATTATTGAGTACATCTGTCCCAGCTGTTTCAGCTTTTATATAAGCGACCGTCATTACACTAGAATGGGGTACATAATGTAAAGCGCCGGGAGAAGGATCGGTGAGAACAAATCCTACCTCGTACCTGTAAGACTAACCCGTTTATGGGAAGCGTATTGTCTACGTAGTCTATAGTAATGTATACGCGTACAATTGTACCCCCTTTTCAAATGGTAGATTTCAGCTTTTTGAAAGGGAATCAACATAAAAAATCAAGAACTAATTTGAGTTTACGTTCAGTGAATGTAATGTGTAACGGGGGCAATTATATATTCCCCAAAACTGCCCGTAGACGCGAGTGAAGCATAGCATAGAGTTCACAGTGTCAATTGCGACCAATCAGAGGCAAGTCTATGACGGTCATGTTGTTACACAGCTGAACAGAAGTCGCGCTGTAGGCGGCGTTCTTTTATTTAGAACTGGGACAGTTGCACAATATATAAAACCTGAGCTGCATTTCAGTATTGCCGTGACTTTAAAACGAATTGTCCATTTCTATGTTAGAATAAAAGAGCTAGTGCGCAGCTTTTGTATACAATTTAGGTCATATGCTTTAAAGATCACACTAGGATGATATAATCATATTTCAACATCTTCGTATGTATTAAACTATATAGGTAACAGTTTGCTTTCGCCCCTGATTTGAATGAGCTGGTATCAGAAAAAATAAGCAGAAATAATATGTTATCTGTAAATGTGCAAACGGTATGCAAGGACCGACTACCATGTTCCATCCTCAGAAGGTAATTGTACAACTGTCGACCATATTCTGATTGAGTCAAATGTGTTTGATCTGGTCGATCAGTGCGAAGTTTTAGCTGACAATGAACTCAATGTAGCGGAGCTATATCCTATCATTTGCTCACGTACCGTACCCATTGCACTGCCGCACAGTTCAAAGGTTACGAAATATAATTGGAAAAAAGCTATTCGAGATGGGTCATTATTTAACAATAGAAACAGTTTGAAGGACAAATTGAGCTTTATTAAGATACTTGATGGCGATATAGCGTCAATCGATGTCTATCAAAGCAATATTGTGTCTCCTATAATACAGGCTTCCGAAGCATGTCTTAAACAGAAATCATATAGAACTTTTCTGAAACCGCATTGGAACGACAACCTAAGTGTATTACACAACATTATTAAACATAAAAAGCGAGAGTGGGTTAAAGATGACAAACACAGAGGGGGCAATGTCATTTTCAAAGAATATAAACAAGCAAATATTTAGGCGAATTCTTAGAAATACATTTAATCAATATATGGCCAATCAATTTAATGAAATTGATAAGAGTTGGGAGATTGATCAAATTTTATTTTTGGCATTTTTTTCTTTCCAAAACCAAAGCGAGGGAAACCACAAATATGTAAACTGAAATGAAATACAATGGCGCGACAGTAATAGATCCCGAAGGTATCGCACAGGCATGGGGCTCCCATTTGAGGCAGTTGTTTAAAAAAACCATCCAATGACTTGTTTGATAACACCTTCTGTCGACATATTACCTCATGTTTTAAAGAAATAGAATCAAAAGTTAAGCATGAAAACGATACTTTTTTAGATAGTCCTGTAACTGCATTAGAGGTAGGGACAATTGGGGAAAAACTTGCTTCCAACAAAGCTGGGGGTCGGGGCGGCATTGTATGAAAATATAAAATATTGGTGTGAGACATTATTTGTTCACTTGGCAAAAATATTAAATATGATGATAAGAAATAAATATATTCCTTAAGACTGGAAGAAAGGAATTATTATTACATTACATAAAGGACATGGGGAGACTAAAGATGACCCAAACAGTTACAGGGGTATAACACTTTTACCGGTATCTGTTTTAGATTGTTTAAAATGCTGTTATCAAAAAAGGATTGACCCAGTCCTAGATTAAGAAAACTTTCCAAACAGATAACAAGCCGCCTATCAAAAGGGTTTATTTTGTCAGTATACATCATATAATGTACAAGAGTGTATAAATTATAGTTTAGAACATGGTTCAAATGTACTTTAAAGCAATAAAGCATTCGACACTGTGTGGCATGCCGGTCCACTGTACAAAATTTATGAAATGGGTCTGAATGCGAAAGTGTGAAGTATCCTTAAAGTAATGTACACTGATGTAGAAAGCGTTGTTTTATTGACACGTAATGATTTTACATCAACTCCTCTGAGGGGCGCGGGATTTTACAAGGCAGTGTTTTGTCCGGAAATTGTACTTGATTTTTATAAATGATTTGTTAATTGAAATCGATTCAAGTGGAAATGGTGCAATGGTAACTGATATTAAACACAAACAGATGATATTTGATTAATTAGTACAAATATTATTTATCTCCAGTATATGGTATAGTGTATCTACATGTGAAACGTACAATAGGAAATGGAGATTTACTTTTTCCTACACCAAAAGCAAAATTGTTACTTTTTCAAATAAAAGAAATACACGAAAGTACAAAGAAATATACTTATACCAATGTGCATTGCCAGTAGTTGATAATATAATGCATGAAGTGCTGATGCTAAATAGCAAACGAAATAATACAAACAGAACTGCTCGCGCTCGTAGTAAACTGAAATCGAGTATCATGGCTCTACTACGATCTGGAGCATACCAAAGGGCACTGAGCCCTTTAACTACAGCCAAAATTAATCAAACTTAAGGTTTATCGATCCGCTCTGTATGGGTGTGAACTTCTCACAAAAACAGTAGTTATCATGCTAGAGAGAGAGCAACATTATATTGTTAAATCTATTCAAGGATTCGTTAAATCCACTAGAACAGACATATGTACATCGCTAATCACTTAGACTTACAATTGAGCCATTCATTGACATCAAGAAATAATTTTCCTTGGTAGGATCTGTCGAATGGGAACAAATGTTCCTTGCTTGGAACTAGATTATATGTATTCCTGTAAATATAAAAACAATAAATACATGTATATCATATAACAATTTATAACAAAAACAACATATTTGTTGTGCTTTGCTTACCATAGTGTTTGCGTTCCCCCCTCGTCCTTTATCACACAGACAAGATTTGCGATCCGTGTAAACATCAGAATGTTATGCAGGAGTACGTTAATCCCAAACCTGCCTTGCAAGTCCTACCTCGTAAGTTTATATAGACGACCGTCACGGTTGGTTCTACACTAATGGGGTACATAGTGTGCACCATCATGGAAAGGAAGGCTGGAATAGAAAAACGTGGGCCCCACCTGTATTTAAAAGAAGAAAAATCGTCTGCATTACAATCTTTTTACAGGTTGGAAATGGTTTTTGTTGAGGAAGTCGACTTAAAAATTCATGAACAGATTTTAAATTTGTTGAATATGTACATACGAGATTATATAACGTGGAATATTGGTATGAATACAAAAAGTTGGCTAGTGATTAGTTTGTCTATATAGTAGTTTATGTTAATAAGTATTCATTCTTAATATATATAACATTCATATTTCTGTTGGAAGTCTCAGTTACCGTGGCTTAAAATATATAACACATCACAATATTCAGAAGTCCATATCTGATAATAAGCACTTTCTATATTTCTCAAAATTTGCTAGCTGCAACATTTATGCTTGCTAAGCATGCTATCCTGTATTCGACTTAGTGGCGACCTTTTATTTAGAACTGGGACAGTAAGATTTATAGGAGTGATACATCAGAAGTAAAGAATGTGAAGCTCTATTCAACTTAATTTATGTAACCTCAATATTTGTAAAAAAAATACTCTAATTTATAGGAGTGCTATAACATAAATATAGACGTTAATGCTAATTAAACCCCTTCGCCTTAAAGTTTGTAAAAAACACCCGTAATCATGCGTGTCTTCTTTCGTGACTAGTTCTGTTAAAGGAATGGGATGTGATTACGTCCAGGCGAAACCAATGGTTATGTCATTTGAAGAAGGGGACAATGTAGGAGACCATCGAGATTGATATGGGTACATTTTAGCAATACCTGTACGATGAACTGCTCTTGTTTAATATTCTCTTATCCAAACAATTTTAATACATGCTTTGTCCCGAACATTGATTTGGTATCATGTTCCTTACCTAACCGAGAAGGTTATTGAAATAAAGCTTCTATTTCAATACATGCTATTTATGGTGTTCCTTAAAGTAGGTCACCATGTCGTACAATGACGGAGAATTGGTTTCGGGTTTAACGTCCTCGCGCAACAATCCAGGACATATAAAGGCGGGGAGGGGG
>NW_018403789.1:309379-333116 GCF_002113885.1 Mizuhopecten yessoensis | reverse complement strand
TCGTCTCCTAATATAATCTACAGGTAGACCCACACTAGTCGTCTCCTAATATAATCTACAGGTAGACCCACACTAGTCGTCTCCTAATATAATCTACAGGTAGACCCACACTAGTCGTCTCCAAATATAATCTACAGGTAAACCCAAACTAGTCGTCTCCTAATATAATCTACAGATAGACCCACACTAGTCGTCTCCTAATATAATCTACAGGTAGACCCACACTAATCGTCTCCTAATATAATCTACAGGTAGACACACACTAGTCGTCTCCTAATATAATCTACAGGTAGACCCACACTAGTCGTCTCCTAATATAATCTACAGGTAGGCCCACACTAGTCGTCCCCTAATATAATCTACAGGTAGACCCACACTAGTCGTCTCCTAATATAATCTACAGGTAGACCCACACTCGTCGTCTCCTAATATAATCTACAGGTAGACCCACACTAGTCGTCTCCTGATATAATCTACAGGTCGACCCACACTAGTCGTCTCCTAATATAATCTACAGGTAGACCCACACTAATCGTCTCCTAATATAATCTACAGGTAGACTCACACTAGTCGTCTACTAATATAATCTACAGGTAGACCCACACTAGTCGTCTCCTAATATAATCTACAGGTAGACCCACACTAGTCGTCTCCTCATATAATATATAGGGGGAAACAGAAGGCCTTTTCTAATTTCCTAAACCTGCATAATACTGTTAAAAAATATTCTATCATTCAGATTATGGTTTAACTTTTATAAGTACGTGAATTTATAAATACAAGTCAATTTCAATTTGTTTATCAGTGTCATATATCGCAATTACATCTTACAAGTATGTAGTTACACAGTATAAAAACATATAGTTACATAACAGAGATCAATCATCTTAATGTAAAAATGTATAGACATTATATCATAATTTTGTTAAGAATTGTTATAACACGTAATGTATTAATGATTTAAAGCGTTGACATAGTGCCTGTCATTGTATTTGCCAAAGGTTTCAATCCAGCGAGCAGGTGATTGGGACAGCCCCTACCTAACAGGCTTTCTGGATTCGGTACACTATAAAAAAGTAAAGGTTATAACACAACAATTGTCTAAGAAAAATATTAAATGCACTACTAAGATTTAAGTATATATCACCTTCAAATGACCAAAGGGCATCTGATTGTGAATCAGTCCTGTTTATGAGTCAAATGTAAATCTTGTAATTTTTATTGTCTAAACTTCACAATAAAACTTGCCCAAAAACTTTAACCTCAAATGTAACTAAGTCCAATTAAGCTGTTTTTGGGCCAAAAAATATAAAAAATATGGTCCAGCACATTGCTTACACTCGATATAAATGACTTTCAACTCATAATAGACAATCTGGAATGAGATACTTGCCTGGTCCTTTGTACACTACTGAGCATGATACAAACTTTGACGCAAGGGACAAAGGAAAAGCACATTTCCCAATAAGATAATGATAGCAACCGTGAAATATGTTCATAGTCTTCATAATCCTATAGTTTTATAAGTTTGTCCGCCAGCAATCAATTTCTGTCACAGAAATCATATTTTAAGCAATCCCTTAAAAACCTTATCAACTGCAATTTACGTTGATTGTGTTGTATAGTTCCAATGATTAGCTGACATCCACATGTGGTCTATGAAGGCCTACCATCGTTAAGACTTCCAATGTCTTAGGTCGTTGGCGACTTACTTACTTTCTTGAATTTTACTGGAGAGATCTTTTCCAGTGTCATTTGTGGGGAAAGAAACGATATGGTACAGATTTATTTTTTCTGTCATCCGTCGGACATTTTGTGAAAGTATGTTGTTGTTTATCAACCTTTTTTGCGGTTATGCTCAAGTATGTTAGAGTTGTTCCTCTTTAAGCGTCGTGATTGCATTCTTAAAGCTAGGGTGTTCTAAGGTAGATCAAAACGATCTTGTTCAATGGTAATTAACATGATATGCAATGCGTTCAATTTCATATATTTGATACATTGTGTGTATTTCTTTATATTAATACATTGTTTATATATTTCTCTGTTTTTGTTGCACCTTACTCTTATGTCATACGTACATTGTTTGTCCTTTATCATATATAGTTCATTGTACCTTAAACTTGATATTTATTTTGAACTACATTACATTTGAAACATTGTTTGTACATTTTAACATTTAAAATATCATATTTGTACCTTTTATTTAAACAATATAAGTACAACTTTACAATACAATATATGTAAAATATTTTATCACATACCTGTTGAATCTTATTATAGTAATACAAGCAATTTTCAGACAATTAAATACAACGTTCTGTATTGCACATGTGCAATACGGAATGTTGTATATACCTACTAGCCGGAACTACTTTTATGGGAATCCCCTTGTCATGGCGAACTGAAAAGTTCCCGGTATTTGCAAAAAATATCAAAGTTTATAAAATCTTTGTATTGATCTCTACTAAAAGCAAGACCACTCACTTGTGTTTTCTTACGAATCAGAAAGCACTCATTTATTGCGCGGACGTATATATTCACTCGTGCGCTCCGCGCACTCGTGAATATATCGTCCGCGCAATAAACTCGTGCTATCTTACAAATTAAATAAAACTAAAGCAAAGTATGAGCCAAGTAAATATTTACAAGGAGACCCTTGAAAAAGTACATGGAGAATAAGACCAGGCCATTCGGAAGGGCTAGCGATGTATAGCTTAGTCGTATACAAGAAACGTCACGTCCTCACATCGAGAACTCGGGTAGGGATAACAATCCACTCTACTTGGCATAATAAAACTTATCGACCTTCTTATCATAGAGAGAAATAGCTTTTATCTCTGTGAGATCCTGATGACGACCACAAAACTTGTCCATAGTTTTCATCGACCTGCATGTTTCGAAACTCAGTATCATATCACGGAAGTCGTGATGTTAGGATCAAACTCTTGAAAACCGACTTAACTGCGACATGGAAACACCCTAATTAGGGTAAGGTGGTGGATAGATGTTGCTTTCCAGGAAGGGAAATTTCATAACAGGGAACTCGAAACCGTCCCGCTTATCATACCGTTCAGCTGTTGGTTGGTAAAGATCGAGGAAAACGGTTGACATAGATAAGATTTAAGTGCCTTTGATTTCTTGCTACTTATCGACAGGACACTGACGCTTTTTCTGAATATGAAATTGAACGACTCGGCTAGGTTTTTGTAACCACTACTGAAAAGCTCATCAATAAATTCAGCTTCATATGAAAAAACAAACAAATCGGTCAGAAAGGGGGCGCAGTTTGTTCCCATGGGAATGCGTAGTGTGCTAGAAACTGGTGCCATCGAACCCAACAAATATATTGTCAACCAGGGACTCAATCACCATATTCTCCTCCGTCTATTTCATTATTAGTTAATATTTAAAGGTTTTAACACATTTTGTGCACCCTACATGTGAATTATAGAAAATAACTTCAAATAACAATAGGAAACTATTCAGGAAAATTTGGACACTTAATTATTCACAGTTTCTATTGCCTTTACTATCGTTTTGCAATTATATCTATTGTGATGTCAGAATCTAATGATGACGTCGCGATAGGAGCACAGAAATGACGTCAACATATTGACGTTGTTTGTGAGAGAGGTGTTTTAGTTATGTATGACACAGATATAAAACTGATAGATGACACAGTAATGATGTCAACATATTGACGTTGTTTGTGAGAGAGGTGTTGTAGCTATGTATTACACAGATATAAAACTGATAAATTACACATTCTCCCACACCTGACAGATTTATCTCCCGTTTTGCCGGTGCTAGATTTATCTGTCTCCGCCCTAGGGTTGAGACGTGGGGATTCCCCTATTCATAACAATGGCATGACGTCACTTCAACAATACAATGACGTCACGTCAACAATCCATCAACAAATTGCCTGTATGTGTTTTGAGTCCATGTTTACCTTTATTTCACATTAAAATACTGTTAGATATGGGAGAAAAATCATCAATCGCTACTGGATGTGTAAGATAGAGAAATCTCAACCCGAGGACTAAGATTTTTTGTCCAGAACGAGGCTTGCCCAGTTCTGGACAAAAAATCTTAGTCCGAGGGTTGAGATTTCTCTATCTTACACAACCGGTAGCGATAGATTCTATTAGTAATGACGTCAACATATCGACGTTGTTTGTGAGAGAGGTGTTGTAGCTATGTATTACACAGATATAAAACTGATAGATAACACAGTAATGACGTCAACAAATCGACGTGTTTTTTTAAGAGATTTGTATGGTATTGATGATCTATTTGAATGACACAGCTTTGCAAGCAAACAACATAATGCACGTTCAATACTTATATTTACGTTTTTCCTCCTCTTATGTTCTTTTTTAACTCATAATTTATACTTAAAATTTAAAATTCCCGCCTTATCGACAGTCCACACAATTTTGTTCAATAATTTGAACAGCGTATTGTCGCGTGCTGATTGGCAAACAAAGTAGTACTTTGAAATTTTAACAAACAATTCAACTTTATTCCACAATTCCGTATCAATACAATTGTGTATGATATGTCTATAGGGGGATTAAAGTTTATCAATAGACATCTGAGCTGAAAGTTAGATTTTTAATTGTTCCGATTTTTCCCCGGAACAAATTTCGCGCATGGATAAATACAGTGAACACCTTGAATCCGACCTTGACCTCCACGAGGGAGTTATTTTTGGAAGTTAATTCGAACTTTTCTCTTTGCTCATTTTGTGAAGAATCCTGACGTGAATTTATTTGTTGGTTGTATGGGAATCTGACTACAGTCGGTAGATTCTATAACAGCCTCGTTATTTGACATGTCGTGATCAGAAACTGAGGAAACCGTGGCTGCGAGACGCGTGAAACTGATAGCGTTTGAAGTGAGTGATCTTTAGACGGAGCACAGGAGTTTGTTTCAAATGTCTTAAATGTTTTTGTGCTGTGACTCATATCAGTAGGTCTGTAACATATGTGTCAGTAGGTCTATAGAATATGTGCATTTCAGACATTCGTAACGACCCCCTGTTGATCAGTATTTTTTATTTACCTTTTGTCTTTTGCACATACATTTACAATGCCATTGTTAAGTCTCACAATGTCCAGCGATATTTCAGCAGCCTTCATGTTTATTTACATTAATTGAACTCCCATCAACGACACAGCTTTTATAGAGGCTATATAGTGACAATGCCATGCAAATGTAAATATACAGATATAAAGCTGATAGATAACATGTGAATGAGTTTCCGCCGAGTAAGTGGCTATCACATTAAACCGGAAGATGGAAGGATGTCAAGTTCCGTGTTCTACTTAAAACTATGACACAAACGTATGGGTAATCTAACATGTATAGAATGTAGATGGTTTGAAGGAAAACTAAGCGGACATGAAATACAACCGATTCTAATTCAGTTACTGTGCCTGTTTATTTTGAATATCAAACCATTCTCGCAATTGACAAGCGGATAATGTTCGTTCATAAACCACGTTTATTAGAACCCATTTTCAAAATGTCTGTAGGGGACTCGCTGCAAATATTCAACCAGTTGTGTATACATTTCTCTTATCATACATGTTACATGTCTATAGTATACAATTATAGGCTGTTGGTGAGGTCAATACATGGTTTTATTACCCGAGCCAAAAATATCGACCGAGGTCGATTTTTTTTTCTCGGGTTTATAAAAATATGTTTGTCGAATTTTGATCTCAAGTCAACAAAGCCAGATATTGACCTAAATCAAAAGGCTATACTGGTTTTATTATGAAATGATATTTTCAAATATCAGGGAATGTAAGTGCATAAACTGCAGTACAACACTGAAATCATTATGGTTATATCTTAAAGTCCCGCGAAATCAAAATGTATTGGTACATACATATCTGAAATAAATCCAATTCTTAGATCTCAAAATTTAAAGAAAATCAGATAAATAACTTTTCTATTTCGAAATCTACCGTCTGCCGTATTCACTTATATTTCATGTGGTGGCAAAGTCGTCACAACGCTTGTCAATCTAGAAACAAGCATTTATTATCACATGACACAATTCCAGCCAATCAGGAGTTGCGAACAATACAATTCAATGACGATCCAACATAAAATTAAATCGAACATGTAGCATGTTTATACAATCAAACATACATATTAAGGAAATATACCATTTGCTGCCATTCAGATCGTTTTTCTTATGCTCATCCTGATAAAAATGGGTAGTTTTTAATTGTAACATAATTACCATACTACTTTTGTTTAGACATAAGTGTAATATGTGTGTATTGTATTACTGCTTAAGGGAAAACACTCAAATAAAATACAATATTACTTATATCTTTAAAACTGAAAACCATATAAAGTTTTGAAAATAAAACTGCATACTTCAACAATAATATATTAAAATGCTTACATGTACGATAGGGAAGGTAATGTCTTAACATATAGAGTTTTAATCCCTTATTGATAATCATACTTTCTGATTAAGAAAAACATCCTGCTGACCTTATTTACACTAAATACACTAACATGGTGCCCATGTCAAAGGATGTCGATCATGGCAATGTAATTTTATTGTTTTCAAGTTTGAGGTGGTCAGTTAATTATAGGTAAAATTCTAAAACCAATAGCAGTGTGAAGACAACTAGAGATCGTTTTGTCAAACTAAATTCGTCATGCATTGATTGTAGACGAAACAGACTGCTTGGGCTTCAATCTAGCCTGACAAGTGGCTTGAACCTTGACCTTGTCCTTGATGGCCTCAGTAATTCGGATTTCTGTAGTGGCATGGTTCATAATAAAATGTTCAAAGATTGTTTAATTTGAAATTACCAGTACTCCTCTGTTTGATTAAATTCACAATTCGGGGGTTTTACACACCTGCACCTCTGTTTCTACAGCCGTTTAGACCATTTTAATTTCCATTATTTTGTCCCCTATAGCTTCACCAATAAGTTCAAGAAGGACGAAATACCTGTTTGATGCAGTGTAATGACTTTTTGGCTTAGTGCATGTGTCTATCACCTAAAGGTGCCACCACGCGTGAGTGTGTTACCTCCATCTGTTAACCACTAATGTCAGCCGGGTTCCATTAGCAGCTGCAGTTCAAACCACCACTGTCAGTTGACTTCACTAGTGGTTGCAGTCGCCATTGGTAAGCTAACACTTGCAATCATTTACACGCTGCCCAGTATATTGAGCACAGGGCCTGACAATTTGTTACAGCTATATTAAGGTGCTCAGAGTAATCCTTAGTTTATGGCCAAATATAGCTGTAACAAGGTCCGTGTAGTTTGTGGGATGTTTAGACACTCGAACTTAATACTTTCCTGTTAGTATCAATACGGGGAACGAATTGATGATTAACCATCCCGGAAGTTATACTATATACACAAGTGTCACCGCTAGACATTATAAGCCACAGTGTTTCTTGTACTGGCTTTGTTACTGAGGTCCAGGGCAGCAGCTTGATGCCGGGGACCATCTGTCTTTAGAAAACCTGGGTAAGTAAAATCTTTTATACAACACCTGACGTTTTAAAGTTGAATTTTCAGTACATAAGCTTACATTCTTTTTTGTATGACCTCAGCTTCATTTTGTAGTACTTCACGAAACTTGACACGAAATGACTCGACATATGTATATTTTATCCGCATATGTTCATCACAGTTTGTAGATAGGGTTTATGTTAATTTTTATGTATCAGTATTACGACAGCAATGTCGCTTGATAAACACTAGATCAGCACTATTACGGTACAAACAACAACATTTAAGTCTACTTATGTTTTTAACTAGTATGTATGTATGTTTATATATATATAACCAGGCTTGTTAATAAGTCTACATATAATTTTACCTAGTTTAAAAGTAACAATATATTTAGCCAGGATTTTCAGTAAGTCTATTTCTGCCTTTACTTAGTATGTACGTATGTTGATACACTTCCCGTCTTTCTACAATTGATCAAACTTGATAGAAGGTAACCGTACGACTCTCACATGTGACATCACCTGTAATATTCGGTAATAATATAAAGTATGTTGGAAAGTCTACACCTGACAAACCTTACTTAACATGTCATGCATCTTCACTCTCAATAAATAGCGCAACAACACTCCATTCTATCACCAAGCGAATGAAGCGTGTTTGTATACGACAACTGCTATAAGATAGATCCATGCAAAAATAAAACCACACAGGACAAAAACCGACCAACTAATACGGTTAGAATCGAATCTTGTCACGGGAATCACTTTATGTGATAGCTGACTAGTTTAATAATCAGTGAAGTACTCCATAATCCCGATATGACTAATAACATCCGTATCAATGTTATACATGTTATTATACTAGGGAATATAGTGCATACTAAGCCCATCGTTATAAAGGTCGTACACTTCATAAATGGGTAGATTATAATCTAAAGTACGGTATGTCAAAGGCCAGCACTTAGAACTCAAAATGTTCGTCTTGTTTCTTTATTTTTACGACACACATAATAAGCCAATACTGATTGCTATTCATTTGAAAGAAGTAGCCATATACACATTGTATATAGTCGATCAACTTGAAAAATAGTATTCACATGTATATTCAATACTTCATTTTCCCAATCGATATGTCTTGTACAAATCGGATACCAAACGAACTAATGATTAAGAGACTATTACATATATATGAAATACAAACTTTATTAAGAAACAAGCTATTTCAACTTCTATTAATCACTCTTGTTTTCCCGGATGTTAGCGCGCGAGGGGTCTAAACGTGGGGGAAACCGGAGTACCCAGAAAAAGTGGCATGGCTCGGTCACTCCATACATTTTCACGTCCGATCGGGAAATCGAATTCCGGCCGCCTTGGTCGAGCATTTTTTTCCTTAAAGCCAGAAGAGAATAAATTGTTGTAACATAAACTAACAGTCCAGTGAGAAACGAATACACGTGTCATCAAACCATTGTCCTGTAATTAATGCTGTTAATTTCAATTTTGACGGAATACAATTAGCATGCTAGATATTTGCTTCACTCATCATTGTATAGCTGTTTCTTCTACCTATCAAATAAAACATTCAGCATGAAATGCAAATATTAATATTCCAAAACCTACTAGAAAACTGCGTTATACTTATTAGACTTAGCATTTAGCGACCTGATCATTGCTATTCCGTCTTTGCGTATTGCAGAGTTATCTTCTCTTGGGAGCAGGTATTGATTGTTACGTCACTTGTTTGTGAGAGTAACGTCATCATTTTTTGAGAAAACGACGTCATTTTCTCACACAAACCAATGACGTAACAATCAATACCTACTCCCAAGAGAAGATAACTCTGCAATACGCAAAGACGGAATTGCTGTAACCCCGTGCGTTGAACTGTAGTATGATCCTTCATTTTACTTTACATAGACTTCATTTCTTTCACGACAATTATGAAACTATGTATTTCAACCTATAATAATCACTCTTGTTCACCAGATTGAAAGCGCGCGCAGGTCTTAATCTCCTATAGAACTTGCCATAAAGCGATAGGGTAGGAACCTTCTTAATCTCCTATAGAACTTGCCATAAAGCGATAGGGTAGGAACCTTCTCCAATACTTTTTGTGGATCATAGTATCATATTCATGTATAGTTACCGATTTATGAAAGAGAGTGTACTGGTACGTGAATCGTGACATAGTGCTTATTTCATGTCGTTGTGTGTGATCATTTAATCCGTACGTCTTAATATAGTCACACTTCCTGTTTCTAGAATCAGACAACAGTTGATTCACCCATCTTTATCAGTTTTATTTCCGCCTACTATCACACAGGTATTATCACACAGGGATGATCACAGACAATGTATTCGTTATTATTAATGAAATAAGCTAGAGTTTACGAGTATCACAAACAAAATGTCACCGTTATCAATCAAGCTAGGGGGTTTACACAGACTGGATCATCATCGATATCCAGGGGTTACGCTCACTTCGCTCTCTACACCCCTGGAATATGTCATAGTACATGTAAAATTGAAGGCACGAAGCTAGCTGTTTGATTGGTCTCAGGTAACAAAAACTGACCAATCGCTAGGCCGATACCTGTCCTTTGAAGATTACAAAGGAGAGACGCCCGACTGCAAAGCCTATCAATCTCTACCGTTACGTGACCGCGAAATTCTTTTGATGTACATCAAAGGATCGAACTAGTTTTCTTGTCTCATCAACAAAGTGGTGCACACTGAGCCTTCAATTTTGCTACGACATATTCCAGAGGTGCAGAGAGCGAAAGTGAGCGTAATCCAGGAAATCGAGGATGATTCCAGGGGTACAGAGAGCGAAAGTGGGGGTAACCCCTGGATATCGAGGATGAGGCTAGATGTAAACATCATCAAACAAGCACGGAGTCATCACAGACTCAATGGTACCATTACCAACCAGTGGTTAAAAACACACAATCACAGAGGATGGGGTTATCCTGTTATGTGTTATAATGCCAAGCAAGGAAGAATCATTCATTTTTAGTGTATATATTTACAACTGTCCCCGTGAACTTCATCTTAAGACCCACTATGCTCTTCCATTCAGGCAACCAAAAGTTATAAAGTTAATTAAGCTTGTTTCTTCATTAAAGCAAAACACGCAATAGATAAATATCATATTCCATATTGACTGGTTTTGTGACAAAATAACACTGCAAACAAAATGAATTAATCATTGAGCGATCTAACAAAGTACTATATATTTTTCCAGAGAAGCCACAATAAGGAAGAATGTCTCATGAAGCTATAGCTGACTTCGAGCCAGAAGGGCAACAGGAAATACGACTGCAGGTCGGAGACAAATTTCGGAAGGTCAAAGATGTTGGAAATGGATGGGCTATTGGGACAAACAGCAGGACCAATGAAACTGGGGTTTTCCCAGCATCTTACGTTCAGAAGGTGGAAGGTTTCACCACCAATATCATACGCAGGCTCACGAAGTCTAGATCTCGCAGGAACCAGGAACCCATCGACACTGAGAAAAGTCAAGTCGATAGGCCAACACTAGAACCAGATGCGGCTGTAATGAAAATGCATGACATGAAGACACACATGGAAACTGATACCGAGGAAGACGATTCAGACAGCCCCGACGACTTCGACACCGAGAACGATATGATCAGTGACGATGAAAATGATAGAAGTATGCATGGCGAAGAAAAACCAGACGAGGCCAGAGAGAAACGTTTAAATCAAATTAAAAATTTTGCTGATCAACTTTTTTCCAGTGAACGAAATCAGTTTGCTTGGCAAAAATCTGTTTTCGGCATTATAATGGGAGTAGTGTCTGGCGTTGGACTTTTCTTCCTGTTGGGTTACGGTTACAGTATCAGGCTGGATATCGCAGGATATATTACTCTGGGTTGTACCCTTTTGTTCTGTCTCGGCCTGGCTTTGTCAGTCCATTGCCGGTGCATTGGCCTACTCATGCTGCCCAGTCTTGCCACAGCCCGTGGTCGAGCCCTCCTTCTTACAATTATTGTTAGTATTCTGTTGTCGGGACCGATTCAAAACATATCCAACAACGCCAAGGAAGTATCTGCGGCTATGGCCTGCAGCATGTCTGTGATCTACAACCAGAGCGATTCACTTAAGACCCAGCTTCAGGAGCCAATCAACCAGGCCGCAGATCAGATCGAAGAGAACACGAAAGGACTACGAGATATCGGAAATGCCATAGAGACGGCTTTTGGACCAATTTCCAGCGCCATCAACGCCATTGACAGCGGAGCACAAGACGCCAAGGCAGCTCTTAACGCCGCTTCAGTTGTAAGTAAACATAAACACGGTAAGTGGTACATGGTCTGGGTTGTTATTGTGTCCACGGTAAATGAAGAATGCTTTAAGTCAATACCAGTTAGTGGTTAGTATTGAATCGGGTTGAAGTCTGCGATAAATTAATGTTACCAGTTATTTTTATAATCAAGTGATGTACAAAAACTCTTCATATGTACTTGTATTTCAATACATTTTCGTTACTTCAGGAATGTAAACGGCTATTCAGTGGCGCCTACACCTCGTGTGTTACTGAAATAAACAATGCAAAGACCAAATGTGTGAGCACGCTGGGGTCCCTGGGACTTAACCGGAAACGGCGGGACACAGTCAAGCAGCTTAAAGAGTTCATGTTGGAACACAAGCACATTACCTTAGCCCTACTAATGAAAGGGGAACATAAAAGGTAGTTATCTTCAATCATATAACTTCACACAAACATATCTTAGTGTCGGTCACGGTAGGCTGGTCTTTTCGTATTTTGCCTTTTTCTGACTTGTTTCTTAAATAGATACAGTTGATACAGTTGAACCTCAATATCATGCTAGGAAATTATCTACTTCCACGTTTATTACCAACTTATATTCAATGACCATTTTTCTTGTTATCTTAAGAATTCCTTTATAGATTTCCCTCAATTTATTACCAAACGCCTTTATAACGCCATATTATAAAGTTCTCTGGATAGACAGTGACAGTGTGACGAGGTTAACGATGTTTAACCTATTAAATGTTTCAACTTGAAAATCATACATATTTAATGTTTGTTGAATTTCATAAACATTTATGATTGTCTTTGGAATATCATGTGCTGCAGTTAAATGGTCACCAGGTCGTTTAACGCTTCTGCCATACAAGCATTAGAGTGCTCACACCATTCAAGGTTTACAACTACCTAGGATTAAAAGGTTATGTGCTTTATGTCATATGCTTTTACATCACATTACAAAATTGGATTTTGTATGAGATATCATTGATTCTCAACTATCTATATTGTCGAAAGATCTCTCTTACAACAATTGCGATAATTGAAATATGTATTGTCCAATCAAAATCCAAATAATTTCTTATTATAATGCTATGAAACTTAGGTTAAAGTACCATTTCTATTATGTGTTTATACTGTTATATTTCATATAGGCTTTGCCTGTTGGCCAATTTCGTGTGTATATTATATATCAGTACAATAAATGTTCTGAAATAAAAATGCTATAACATAACATTACAAATTATTAGGAATATTGAATTGTCGGTGATAAAGAAATGTCTGTCCATCTGTTAAACCGATTGCACGAAACTTAAAATATATTCATTCAGTACATAAAGTCAGACATCCACAAAATGCCAGGTGTTGATCTCTCTTAAATCTCTTCACCCCTAAAATATGTCATGACAAAATGGAAGGTTGTGTAGGCGCCAACTTGCGAAAGACTCCAGAAAATCATTTGATGTACATCGAAACAACTGCGCGGCGGCGTAACTTTAACATGGACCGGCCTTGATGTTGAGTGTCAGCTCCGCTGTAACCCTCAAAGGAGAGGTATCAACCAGTCAAATAGCTTCCCGCGAGCCTTCGTAATGTCAAAACATATTCCAGAGGTGCAACCCAGTAAGTGAGCGTAGCCCCTGGACTATTGTGGATGATTATCAGAGTGACGAGATTTAATAAAAATAGTGTTGAATAGATAAAACAAACCGAGATCGCAATTATTATTAAGTATAACAATAACGTGATTGTTTCCTTTCCGACAGGTTCAAGCGGGGGTTGACTGACGTCTGTAACATCCTAGATGTGTCTGGTATATGCCAAGTCGTCAATATAGGGTCAGTCGCGTGCGCCCCGGTGGAGGCTCTGGATTCAGCAGCCAATGGGATCGCCAAAGAAGTCCAAAAGGGAGTAAATGAAATTGAAAGTTGGTTTGCGTTTGATGTTATCAAAGAACTTGGACTCTCTGGATTAGCTAACGCCACAAAAACTCCCCGAGAGTTTATTGATGAAGTGGATGCAAGTTTGAACTATAATATAGACTGGGTACAATTCGGAGTGACACTGTTGACAAATTTGCTAGCCCTTACATTGGTTCTTCTGTTGATCCAATCCTTTGTCTACTTGAAGTCATATATTTCCCAAGATGAGTACAACAACGTTTATATAACAACGGCCTTCAAAGCGTACGACAAAGAGCGAGAAACAAATGGGGAATCGTTCATCCTTCCACTGAAGAAACGAGAAAAACGTGGGTACACCGATACCAAATCTCTGAAGTTGTCCCCAACGGAGGTCCGGAACAGCACAGCGGGGATGATACAAATTATTCTACATATGATATTCGCTTTCCTCATAGTTTTTTTTGACTACATACTCTACTATTGCGTCTATCTTATAAACCGTTACGGTCGGGTGAACATTGAGCTGTCGGGACAGAGCAGCATACTGCTGGAAATCACAGGCACAGGCCAGGTAGCCAAGCTGATGCGATCGCTTATAACAGGGATAAATCTCAACAATGTGTACGATGCTGATTTCAACGTTACAAGCTGTCTCCCTAATCCTACCGAGCCCAACTTTAACCTATTCTATGCTTACGCTGTCGTGTACACACTAGCAATAGTGGCGGTTCTGTCCCAGTCCTACAGTCTTCGTCTAAAAAGGAAGATATGTGCTTATTATTACCCAGAACAGGAGGTGGAAAGGACAGTGTACCTACACAGAAAGATACGACATGACCGCAAAACACACCAGCTGCAGCTCAAACAACATCTCCGCAGCATGAAGAAGGAGAAACGGATGTCGAAGAAATACGATAGCAAAATACCATTTGCAGACAGGTTTAGGAAAAAGAAACTAGAATTACGAACCTGTCTTAACTGTGGATCAAACGAAGGTAAAAACCTCAAGATGGTGACTTGCTCCAATGCAACCTGTTCAGCAGATTATTGCGAAACCTGTATGGTCGAAATGGGTGAAAAGTGTCACCTTTGTGGAGGAGGTGTCAATTAGACACATACCAGACGGAGATGAGGAGGCACAGGTGCTTAACGCGATTGAAAAACATATCACCAAGATCTTTATCTATGAAGAAGAACCTAATATACTATTTTCTCTCACACTCTCTATATATACACATGTGGTTGATGTATTGCAGTATGGTCGATTTCCCGAAGCAATAATAAAGCGCCCGAGACAGTTCATTTTATCGGGCGACCTCGGATCTATATTTCTGAATGCCAAAATTGGTGAACGCACATTGGGTGTGAACTGCAGAAAAAACATAAAGGGAAAATTCGTCAATCGTCAATTATAGTAAAGAACGGATTCAGTTCATTTTGCTTACATATGCCAAAGTTAAAGTGGTCCCTTCAGTGTTCGTATATGTAAAAAAAGATACATTTATGCATGTACTATTTTGGCAGTTCGGCAGCACTTCTGAACTGAACATCTACCATGCGCTTAAAAATCGGCCAGTCAGGGAAGTTGTGTCGCGGCAGTCCACCTACTGTGCGGTCGGGTCAGCTAAAGTAGGCGTTGGAACATTTTGTATACAATATAATAATTTTCTGTTTATAGCAGTTCCTTTTATCTATTTTATTGGAAATCATTTTGGGGAATTGGGTGATAACGAGGTGATCTACAGGGAGGTTTAGTTTACCCGACACTTCCCCAGTACATAAGTATAGTGCACAAAATGTGTAACCTCAAATTAAACACATTTTATCGTTTGGCAAATTGTTATCATTGTGTCTAACTTTGAATAACAAAGGCTAAATTCGTTACCATGTCTTTGATATAAACGTAAACATTAAAATGTTGGCAGCATAATAAAAAAACATACTTTTAAATACAAATGAATATACGTTGTATGCACAAACTTTGAATACTAACAAGCAGATCTAATAACCAACTTTGAAATCCAATGGGCAGATCAGTCCATCAACATTTACAAAGTAATAACAAGAGCCCGTATCCATGAAGCCGTACCCGTGCTCAGGCATCGATTCTCTGCTCAAACTCAGTTTCTTGTAACTTGCCTCTATATGTTTCACGGTCAAAAATTCAAGTCTAGACATTGCAAACATTATTCGGCTGTCTCTTAAAATTTCCTTCAAATCATTGACAAAGTGAGATGTGTTGTTACCTTGACACCAGGATAAGAAACTTGGCTTGAGCACAATATTTTAGCATGAGAACGATTACGTGAATACGGGCCCATATGTTACAATCTTACAATAGCAATGGGTTGATTAGTTATCCGACCTTCCAAACGCAATACCAATGAGAAAATGTTTTACTCCACCTTTAAATAGCAATGAGTTATATGGTTTCTATCTCACCTTACAGCATAAACACACAGATTTGTTTTCCTAACCCCAATAGCGATGAACAGTTGCGTTCCTCCCACCTTTGAATAGCAATGAACAGTTGCGTTCCTCCCACCTTGGAATAGCAATGAACAGTTGCGTTCCTCCCACCTTTGAATAGCAATAACAGTTGCGTTCCTCCCACCTTTAAATAGCAATGAACAGCAGCTTTAACATTTAGCGAGCGATGAGCTATTATTTTCGCTCCACCTTTAAATGCAATAATCAGGTGTTATGGTTTTACCTCTAAATACTGTATAGCACTTAAAATTCGCGGGTCAATATTTCGCGGTTTCGTATTATTTACATATTCGCGGGGGTTAAATTTCGCTGTGCAACCAAATACCATGTGTCGTGCAAAGTATTTTGAGTGTAATCATTTCAGGGTTAAGCCTCGAAATACAGGTAACCCGTTTGAAAACACTGATCCTCAGCGCGCCATTGTCTTCAAGAAATAAAATAAAATGTGTATGCACCTTTGAAGGAGTAAACTGCAATCAATTAATTACTACTGTGTACACATAAATATGTTGTGGCTACTGTTTTTCTTTTTACATGGACTGCCCAGTTGTCCGATGATAATCTGATTGGAGTTCATTTAAGGTTGCATAACAGCGTTGCGTTATAAGTCTTTTTCAACATGTTGTGATAAGGTCCGTAAAAGTGGTTACAACTTTCGATAATTACGCTGGTGTTAAGAATTCGCGGATATTAGTCAAAGAGCAAATATAGCGAAATTAAAACTCCCGCGAAACATAATCGCTATACAGTAGCATTGAGCAGATGTTTTCTCTCCACCTTTCAATAGAAAGGAGCAGTGGTTTTTGCTCCACTTTTATATTATTAATTATCTTGTCTTAGATATCTTTTTTTTTATAGTTTGATCAAATATTGTATTCTTTTAATATTACTTCTTGGAATCCATTCATTTCTCATCCAAAAATCAAACAGAGGTAATGCTCTTTTTCTCTATGATTTCAAATTATTCTGTTAATATAAGAGAAGTGAAAACAACAGCGGATATCTGGTATCCTGAATCACATTGTTCTCCAGGGTCCTTAAGGGGCTTATTATAACGGAAACCCGTCGTGTTGAATTTTTCTTTTTATCTAATAGATATTGCTCGGAAAAAAATCACAAATCGGACGCACTTTAATGTGCTATAGTTGCAGAGTAATGAACTTACTCGTACATTATATTTTATTTTGAGAAACAAAATTGAATGATCAATATATGAGGTTTTATAAACGCTCTCTACAGAGAGTCCTGGGATTACCTCTTTAACGCTCTCTACAGAGAGTCCTGGGATTACCTCTCTTACGCTCTCTACAGAGAGTCCTGGGATCACCTTTGTAACGCTCTTAACAGAGAGTCCTGGGATTACCTCCTTAACGCTCTATACAGAGAGTCATGTGATTACCTCTCTAACGCTCTCTACCTCTCTAACGCTCTCTACAGAAAGTCCTGGGATCACCTCTCTAACGCTCTCTACCTCTCTAACGCTCTCTCCCTCTCTAACGCTCTCTCCCTCTCTAACGCTCTCTACATCTCTAACGCTCTCTACCGAGTCCTGGGATCATCTCTCTAACGCTCTCTACAGAAAGCCCTGGGCTCACCTCTCTAACGCTCTATACAGAGAGTCCTGGGATCACCTCTCTAACGCTCTCTACAGAGAGTCCTGGGATCACCTCTGTAACGCTCTCTACAGAGAGTCCTATGATCACCTCTCTAACGCTCTCTACAGAGAGTCCTGGGATCACCTCTCTAACGCTCTATACAGAGAGTCCTGGGATCACCTATCTAACGCTCTCTACCTCTTTAACGCTCTCTACAGACAGTCCTGGGATTACCTCTCTAACGCTCTCTACAGAGAGTCCTGGGATCACCTCTCTAACGCTCTCTACCTCTCTAACGCTCTCTACAGAGAGTCCTGGGATCACCTCTCTAACGCTCTCTACAGAGTCATGGGATCACCTCTCTAACACTCTCTACAGAGAGTCCTATGATCACCTCTCTAACGCTCTCTTCAGAGTCCTGGGATCACCTCTTTAACGCTCTCTACAGAGAGTCCGGGGATTACCTCTCTTACGCTCTCTACAGAGAGGCCTAGGATCACCTCTCTAACGCTCTCTACAGATAATCCTGGGATCACCTCTCTAACGCTCTCTACAGAGAGTCCTGGAATCACCTCTCTAGCGCTCTCTACCTCTCTAACGCTCTCTACAGAGAGTCCCGGGATTACCTCTCTTACGCTCTCTACAGAGAGTCCTAGGATCACCTTTCTAACGCTCTCTACAGAGAGTCCTGGGATCACCTCTCTAACGCTCTATACAGAGAGTCCTTGGATTACCTCTCCAACGCTCTCTGGGATTACCTCTCTTACGCTCTCTACAGAGAGTCCTGGGATTACCTCTCTTACGCTCTCTACAGAGAGTCCTGGGACTACCTCTCTTACGCTCTCTACAGAGAGTCCTAGGATCACCTCTCTAACGCTCTATACAGAGAGTCCTGGGATTACCTCTCCAACGCTCTAAACAGAGAGTCCTATGATCACCTCTCTAACGCTCTCTACAGAGTCCTTGGATCCCCTCTCTAACACTCTCTACAGAGAGTCCTGGGATTACCTCTCTAACGCTCTCTACAGAGAGTCCTATGATCACCTCTCTAACGCTCTATACAGAGTCCTGGGATCACCTCTCTAACGCTCTCTACCTCTCTAACGCTCTCTACCGAGTCCTGGGATCACCTCTCTAACGCTCTCTACCTCTCTAACACTCTCTACAGAGAGTCCTATGATCACCTCTCTAACGCTCTCTCCCTCTCTCTACAGAGAGTCCTGGGATTACCTCTCTTACGCTCTCTACAGAGAGTCCTGGGATCACCTCTCTAACGCTCTCTACCTCTCTAACACTCTCTACAGAGAGTCCTGGGATCACCTCTCTAACGCTCTATACAGAGAGTCCTATGATCACCTCTCTAACGCTCTCTACCTCTCTATACAGAGAGTCCTGGGATTACCTCTTTAACGTTCTCTACAGAGAGTCATGTGATTACCTCTCTAACGTTCTCTACAGAGAGTCATGTGATTACCTCTCTAACGTTTTCTACAGAGAGTCATGTGATTACCTCTCTAACACTCTCTACAGAAAATCCTGGGATTACCTCTCTAACACTCTCTACAGGGAGTCCTAGGATCACCTCTGTAACGCTCTCTACCTCTCTAACGCTCTATACAGAGAGCCCTGGGATTACCTCTCTAACGCTCTCTACAGAGAGTCCTAGGATCACCTCTGTAACGCTCTCTCCCTCTCTAACGCTCTATACAGAGAGTCCTGGGATTTCCTCTCTAATGCTCTCTACAGAGTCTCATAGGATCACCCCTGTAACGCTCTCTACCTCTCTAACGCTCTCTACCGAGAGTCGTGGGATTACCTCTCTAACGCTCTCTACCGAGAGTCCTGTGATTACCTCTCTAACGCTCTCTACAGAGAGGCCTGGGATTACCTCTCTAACGCTCTCTACCGAGAGTCGTGGGATTACCTCTCTAACGCTCTCTACCGAGAGTCCTGTGATTACCTCTCTAACGCTCTCTACAGAGAGTCCTAGGATCCCCTCTGTAACGCTCTCTACCTCTCTAACGCTCTATACAGAGAGCCCTGGGATTACCTCTCTAACGCTCTCTACCGAGAGTCCTGGGATTACCTCTCTAACGCTCTCTACCGAGAGTCGTGGGATTACCTCTCTAACGCTCTCTACCGAGAGTCGTGGGATTACCTCTCTAACGCTCTCTACCGAGAGTCCTGGGATTCCCTCTCTAACGCTCTCTACAGAGAGTCCTGGGATCACCTCTCTAACGCTCTATACAGAGAGTCCTGGGATTACCTCTCTAATGCTCTCTACAGAGTCTCATAGGATCACCTCTGTAACGCTCTCTACCTCTCTAACGCTCTATACAGAGAGTCCTGGGATTACCTCTCTAACGCTCTCTACAGAGAGTCCTGGGATTACCTATAAAACGCTCTCTACAGAGAGTCCTAGGATCACCTCTCTAACGCTCTCTACAGAGAGTCCTGGGATCACCTTTGTAACGCTCTTAACAGAGAGTCCTGGGATTACCTCCTTAACGCTCTCTACAGAGAGTCATGTGATTACCTCTCTAACGCTCTCTACAGAGAGTCCTGGGATTACCTATAAAACGCTCTCTACAGAGAGTCCTGGGATCACCTCTCTAACGCTCTCTACAGAGAGTCCTAGGATCACCTCTCTAACGCTAGAGAGTCCTGGGATCACCTTTGTAACGCTCTATACAGAGAGTCCTGGGATTACCTCTTTAACGCTCTCTACAGAGAGTCATGTGATTACATCTACAACGCTCTCTACAGAGAGTCATGTGATCTAACGCTCTCTACAGAGAGTCCTGGGATCTCCTCTCTAACGCTCTCTACAGAGAGTCATGGGATTACCTCTCTAACGCTCTCTACAGAGGGTCCTGGGATTACCTCTCTAACGCTCTCTACAGAGGGTCCTGGGATTACCTCTCTAACGCTCTCTTCACCTTTCTAACGCTCTCTACAGAGAGTCCTGGGATTTCCTCTTTAACGCTCTCTACAGAGAGTCATGTGATTTCCTCTCTAACGCTCTCTACAGAGAGTCCTGGGATCACCTCTCTAACGCTCTCTACAGAGAGTCATGTGATTACCTCTCCAACGCTCTCTACAGAGAGTCATGTGATTACCTCTCTAACGCTCTCTACAGAGAGTCCTGGGATCACCTCTCTAACGCTCTCTACAGAGAGTCCTGGGATTACCTCTCTAACACTCTCTACAGAGAATCCTGGGATTACCTCTCTAACGCTCTCTACAGAGAGTCCTAGGATTACCCCTCTAACGCTCTTTACTGACCTCATAAGTAAACGCTACCCCTGGAATTCGAGGATGCCTGCTTAAGAATTAATAGTTGATTCACTACTTGACAGTAATATCTGAGCACCGAGGCTTTCTGGATAAGTGTGTCATTGATATATAAACTTCTTTGCAAGTGTTTTATATCCGAGAGGCTTCAAACAACACAGAAGCAATGTTACAGTCATAACTAACGGAAGACATCACGACGGGTCCCTGACTATATGGTGTGTAACTGGAATATTACCCCCTCGCAACAGGTTTTGCCACAAGGTACTAGCCTGGCCTATCTATACATTAATATGGGTGTATTTACAGACGAGGCTAGTACCTGCGGTTTTGCCTCCGGTTTATGGGGTTCCTTATGTCTTTGAAAGGTTTCAATGAAAACATGTTTCATACAAAGTATTAGTACTCATAAGCTTCATCTATTCATCAAAAATCATGATGATGAAACACAAATAAAACAAGGTTTTCTTCTTCGATAAAAAAAACCCCTAGTGTAATAGTAATATAGAATATAAATTATCTTGATAAAATGTGCCTAACAATTCTGTCTCAACATGGTACCAAATTATAAAACAGGTATTTAACAATAAATTCTTATTGGTATGCTTCGTCTCATTCTCGGTATCCAGGGGTTACGTTCACTCACATTATCTGCACCCCTGGAATATGTCAGGACAAAACTGAAGGCAGGAAGTTCGAAATTTGGATGGTTTCTGGTGTAAAAAAGACCCTGACCAATCATGTTTACAGTAAGACTGCTTCTCCATTCTTTTGATGTACATAAAATGTGCAATGTTGTGAAAACCTGCGAATAGTCAGGTTGTTTTTACAACTAGCTAGCAGCATGCCCTTAATTTTAATTTGGCATATTTCAAGGTGCAGGTAACATTAAGTTTGATCCTGTGATGTACATAAAAGGAAACCCGTATAGCGTAATAATAAAACTGACTGACATTGACGTCTCGTGTCACTCCACTGTATTCTTGAAAGGCCAGTTATCAGCCCTGCGAATGGTCAGGTGTTTTTTTTACCTGTGACAAATCAAATAGCTAACAGAGTGCCTTCAATTTTGCTATGACGTATTCCAGGAATGCGGAAAAACCTTAAGGGGGCTGGGTTTTCGAGGATGGCTCTGTATTAAAATGTTAGCATCCAATTATAAAAAGAAAATGGATATGTAAACAAGAAGCCTATGGGCCTTAAATGGCGGCCGTGGCGACCATATTGAATTTTTAATCGACCCGAAAAATAACAACACTTTGTCAGGACCTTGAGTCGATAATTCCTACCAAGTTTCAGTTCAATAGGCCCAGTTGAACTTGACTTTAAATTTGTAAGTTTTTCAAAATGGCTGCTGTGGCGGCCATATTGGATGTATGATTGACCCAAAAAATAACAAGACTTTGTCAAAACCACGAGTTGATCATTCCTACCAAGTTTCAGTTCAATAGGCCCAGGCGTTGAACTTGACTTTAAGTTTGAAATAGTTTTTCAAAATGGCGGCCGTGGCGGCCATATTGGATTTCTGAACGACCC
Organism: Mizuhopecten yessoensis; assembly: GCF_002113885.1. Lineage (NCBI taxonomy): Eukaryota > Metazoa > Mollusca > Bivalvia > Pectinida > Pectinidae > Mizuhopecten > Mizuhopecten yessoensis. Next base: position 310,499 of record NW_018403789.1, on the reverse strand, counting down.
GAAAAATACTTTAATATACATTATATGCTTGGTACTGAAAATAAAGATATTGTCACAAATATGTTTCGTGTTTTTTTAGATAACATAATAACAGTATCAACTATCACAACACTGATTTTTTCCGTTTAATGAGATGATTTTTTTTAACATAAATTATATTCAAACAAGTTGATTCGATTTACTGTTGATGGATTTGATTATATGTACATGTACCATTACCGATGGAAAATAATCAGAATGAAAACATGTGTTCGGTTAATATAAGCATTTTTTATTACTATGGTCTCATAAAACATTAAATTATTAACTATGAACATATACAAAGAAATAATAAAATAATCAATAAAAAGATATGTAATTAAATCAAAATATACACAAAACAAGCAAAAACTAAATGATAATCAGTACATAGAATAGTAAATATTTTCCACGGGAGCCTAACATACATGTACGAGAGGTTATCAACCCTGTTTTAATGGTGATAGACAGTATTCTGTACACCAAGCTTCAGTACACCTTGCTGTCAGTAAAGCGTATTTGTAGAACACTTTCAGAGGTAAATTTGTCGATGTGTTTCTTCAATTTAGACAATACTTCATCACGATACTCAAGGGAATGACGCTCGTTAACGCTCTCTGCTCCCCTGGTTAATGTCAAGACAAAATCTCGTTTAGCGCCATAGTAAAATTGACTGGCTTTGAAGTCAGGTGTCACTGATCTGTTATATTCAAAGGACAGGTATCAGCCTTGCAAATGGTAAGGTTTTTCTTACATGAGACCAATGAAATAGTTAGCAGCGTGTCTCCAATTCTGTTATGACGTATTCCAGGGGTTGTGCTCACTAACGCTTGCTGCACCCCTGGAGTATCGAAGATGATGAGAAATTATGAAGTGTTACAAATGTCAAGGGATGGGGGCTAGTACTACCTAGTGCTACGTCAACTGTACAGAGTATAACAGGATTTGGTTAACTGAGCTGCTGTACAATAGTAACATAGAAATAGAAAGGGACCATTGGCATCGCCTTGGCGTACACCTATACATGTGTTAATAAATCAGAGGCCACGGTGGCCATGTTGGATGTGTCGTGCACATCAAGGCATCCCCCCCCCCCCCCCCC
>NW_018403789.1:277614-309310 GCF_002113885.1 Mizuhopecten yessoensis | reverse complement strand
AAGAAGGAGAAACGACATTAAAACAATATGTCCCCCATTTCAATTGGGAGACATAATTACAAGCTTTATGAAGAACCACTTTAGAAATACATTTGTAATTGAGTAAACCAGCGTAAGCATGCTTGTAGGCTGCCTGAGGTAAGCATGCTTGTAGGCTGCCTGAGGTAAGCATGCTTGTAGGCTGCCTGAGGTAAGAACACTCTTTTTGCAAAATAAAGCGAAACTTTCACAATAAAACACGAAACTTTAGCGAAATAACCCAAGCTTCTTATAAATGGAATGTATCAGTCCAGCAAATAATAGAGCTGCCTATGCAGTAGATTACATTAACAATGAAAAAGGTAGGATCATTTTACAAGGAATTCAGACAAGAGATTTTTAAGGGCAGTCAAGGTGAAAGGGCAGAACCTAGAACACAGAAATATTTACTCATTATGCTACTTGTTTGCTTGTGTTTCATGTTTTCGCAGTATATCTCGCGAAGGTTTCATGTAGCTTCGCTAAAGATTCATGTTTTATAGGCTTTCTTAGATTTGCAATGTTAGTGGCAAGGAACATTTAAATGATTATTTAATAAAATTAGATCTATAACCTTCATCATGAAATTGTGTACATGTTAATAAGAAATACAAAATTCATGATTCGCATAAAAAAATTGTGATTCACATAATTCAGGATTCACATCACTATTACATACATTACGGTACTTATAGAGTCTATATAACTGGAATATAATAAAAATTTCATAATTTACAATGCTATTTCGTACTCTTTTGTGTCTACATGCCCGCAAAATGATCAAACATGAAGGCTCACATCACATACTTGCCAGCTTTATCTTTTAAGGAGGGAGACTCCAGATTTTAGATCCTTAAATTTATTTTTTGCAACCAATGATTATGCTAAACTATTCCTAAATTCTTAATTCTAATAATTAAAAGACCAACTCAAAATATGTCATTTTAAAGGGTTATATTGTCTCTAGGGACTATATACACACATTTTATATAGGTTTTAATTTTGAGCATACTGAACCTCCTCCATGGAAATTGTAACAAGAGTACCGCGGGGCGGAACAATATACGTCCGTCGAATGCAATATAGTGTTATATACTTTCTTACATTGAAATAAGATCTGCATCATTCTAAGACTGGATAGCTGACATGCTATAAAAAATGTAGGAGAAAATCTCCGGACAAAAAATCAAATACTGAAATGAACAAAAGGCAATAAATTTTGCAAAAGTCGTTGAATCAAAATTTCTTTTACAGGAGACACAACTTCATATCATGATTATAAAGTATACCCAGTTTCAAAGAGATCGGTAGAAAAATGTAGGAGGAGATCTCCGGACAAAATTCATATACTGAAATGAACAAAGGGCAATACCTTTTGGAAAAAATGTTGAATCAAAATTCTTTTTAGGGAGACGCAACTTCATATCATGATTATAATGTATACCAAGTTTCAAATAGATCAGTCGAAAAATGTAGGAGGAGATTGCCGGACAAACAAAGTTTACGCCGGATGGACGGATGGACGACAGAACGGACAACGCCATACCATAATACTACCATCAAATTTGATGGTCGTATAACAAGGTGGCAAGTATGACATCCCTTGCAGTACATATTAATGCACAAAGTCGTGACACGAACATAAAGTAGGTTGCTAAACTGTCCCTATGAATAAAAAATGATATGCATTAATCATATAACGTGAATATTACTTAAAAATCAAATTGTCACTCAAGCATTAAACTGCTCTCTTTGGTTAGTTATTGTCCTATATAATCCTGTGGGAATTATAAGATCGATATTCATTTTCTTTTAATTAATACATACCTGTAAAATATAATTTTGTTAACCATAAAACCCCATGTTTTTCAGGTATTTTAGTGCTTTTCGTGCTATAAATATTGAGCTTATATCTATGACTGCACTATCTGAAGGTTTCAGTGTATCGTTTTCTTCTGAATTCTTCAATGTATCGGTACCTCATATGGATTGCAAGTTAAGTTTCAAGGTACATGTGTTTGATATATGATCAAAATTTTAAAATCAAAATAAATAATTTCAGACATGAGAAAAATATTTTAGACTATGTTATGATATGGTCACACTAACAAGATCGTTTGATTTAAAAGCAAATCCTATCAGATGTTAAATTTTGTGTACACAATCATTTGGGAAATTCACTTAATATGTATTCCTGCATACGATAATAACAACTGTATAATGTAACAAAGCAATTCTAGTAAAAAAAGACAAAATAAAATATTACATAATTTAAACACCAAATCTGAATACTGCAGAAATTTGTAATTCTTTATGACAACGTAGCTGTCAACCGGCCTTCATTAGGAGGGAGACTCCCACAGTTAGACCACAATTTACCAATCTGCCAGGTATTTCTGAATCAAATGAATGCTTTTTGGAGTTATTTTGATTCATAAAAAGGGCAAGAGTTTTGGCAATGCAGTTTCAGTCGTGTTTCACACACTTTCTCCCTCACTGGAAATGTGGAATGAGGGAGATCTCCCTCCTTGGAGGTTTCAGAGGCTGACATCTATGATGCAGCATAATATTAAAGCTGTAAATGGTATAATATTTTTTACATTTTTTTATGGCAAGATGACTTGCCATCTAAAAATGACCACTACATTTATTACATTCTGTATGTAATTGACCAAAGCCTTTGCTTATTAGGTACAATGAATGTACTGCCTCTACATGGCCTAGTCGACTGTACTGGTACAATGAATGTACTGCCTCTACATGGCCTAGCCGACTGTACTGGTACAATGAATGTACTGCCTCTACATGGCCTAGCCGACTGTACTGGTACAATGAATGTACTGCCTCTACATGGCCTAGCCGACTGTACTGGTACAATGAATGTACTGCCTCTACATGGCCTAGCCGACTGTACTGGTACAATGAATGTACTGCCTCTACATGGCCTAGCCGACTGTACTGGTACAATGAATGTACTGCCTCTACATGGCCTAGCCGACTGTACTGGTACAATGAATGTACTGCCTCTACATGGCCTAGCCGACTGTACTGGTACAATGAATGTACTGCCTCTACATGGCCTAGCCGACTGTACTGGTACAATGAATGTACTGCCTCTACATGGCCTAGCCGACTGTACTGGTACAATGAATGTACTGCCTCTACATGGCCTAGCCGACTGTACTGGTACAATGAATGTACTGCCTCTACATGGCCTAGCCGACTGTACTGGTACAATGAATGTACTGCCTCTACATGGCCTAGCCGACTGTACTGGTACAATGAATGTACTGCCTCTACATGGCCTAGCCGACTGTACTGGTACAATGAATGTACTGCCTCTACATGGCCTAGCCGACTGTACTGGTACAATGAATGTACTGCCTCTACATGGCCTAGCCGACTGTACTGGTACAATGAATGTACTGCCTCTACATGGCCTAGCCGACTGTACTGGTACAATGAATGTACTGCCTCTACATGGCCTAGCCGACTGTACTGGTACAATGAATGTACTGCCTCTACATGGCCTAGCCGACTGTACTGGTACAATGAATGTACTGCCTCTACATGGCCTAGCCGACTGTACTGGTACAATGAATGTACTGCCTCTACATGGCCTAGCCGACTGTACTGGTACAATGAATGTACTGCCTCTACATGGCCTAGCCGACTGTACTGGTACAATGAATGTACTGCCTCTACATGGCCTAGCCGACTGTACTGGTACAATGAATGTACTGCCTCTACATGGCCTAGCCGACTGTACTGGTACAATGAATGTACTGCCTCTACATGGCCTAGCCGACTGTACTGGTACAATGAATGTACTGCCTCTACATGGCCTAGCCGACTGTACTGGTACAATGAATGTACTGCCTCTACATGGCCTAGCCGACTGTACTGGTACAATGAATGTACTGCCTCTACATGGCCTAGCCGACTGTACTGGTACAATGAATGTACTGCCTCTACATGGCCTAGCCGACTGTACTGGTACAATGAATGTACTGCCTCTACATGGCCTAGCCGACTGTACTGGTACAATGAATGTACTGCCTCTACATGGCCTAGCCGACTGTACTGGTACAATGAATGTACTGCCTCTACATGGCCTAGCCGACTGTACTGGTACAATGAATGTACTGCCTCTACATGGCCTAGCCGACTGTACTGGTACAATGAATGTACTGCCTCTACATGGCCTAGCCGACTGTACTGGTACAATGAATGTACTGCCTCTACATGGCCTAGCCGACTGTACTGGTACAATGAATGTACTGCCTCTACATGGCCTAGCCGACTGTACTGGTACAATGAATGTACTGCCTCTACATGGCCTAGCGACTGTACTGGTACAATGAATGTACTGCCTCTACATGGCCTAGCCGACTGTACTGGTACAATGAATGTACTGCCTCTCCATGGCCTAGCCGACTGTACTGGTATAATGAATGGTCTGCCTCTACATGGCCTAGCGACTGTACTGGTACAATGAATGTACTGCCTCTACATGGCCTAGCCGACTGTACTGGTACAATGAATGTACTGCCTCTCCATGGCCTAGCCGACTGTACTGGTATAATGAATGGTCTGCCTCTACATGGCCTAGCGACTGTACTGGTACAATGAATGTACTGCCTCTACATGGCCTAGCCGACTGTACTGGTACAATGAATGTACTGCCTCTCCATGGCCTAGCCGACTGTACTGGTATAATGAATGGTCTGCCTCTACATGGCCTAGCGACTGTACTGGTACAATGAATGTACTGCCTCTACATGGCCTAGCCGACTGTACTGGGCATAATTCTACAATGTAGCTATGAAGAATTATTTGATCAACCGAATGATTGGAATATTGCAATTTCACAGTATGCCGAAATTATGTGACAATGATATGTGTTCTACCATACCACTTGATAGCAACAGTTTTTGTTATTCAGGGGTCATCTGTATTTTATGTATCTACACTAAATACAGTGAAATCAATTATGTCAGAGGGCCAGGGGCAGATGAATTGTTTTGAAAGGGGGTTCAAACAAATAATATGGCACAATTATAATAACAAAATAATAACAAAAAAATGCAATAATTGCATAAAATAATACATACCGGTAAGTATGACAAAATGTAGAATAATACAAAAATAATATTTGGAAGTTTCTAAAACTAGCAAAAAACTCTTAAAGAAAACTTATATTTAATGGCAAAAATATTAGGTAACTGTAAAATCTTGACTTATGCCTTTAATTTTATTGGTCATCACACTAAGCTTACTGCCAACATATCTTAACCCATTCACCCCTAAAGTCACATTTGAACCTCACCAAATCAAAGGCTGGGAAAGTCCAGTTTAAATAGGTAGGGGGGAATTAGTTAATGTTCCCTTTCTTTAACATTCCTTTATAAATCTGCCTCAATCTATGACTAAGCCTCTTTATAACCCCGCTATAATTACTCACCAGACAAATGGTAGCAGATCTAGATTACAAACGATTCATAAAACTGAACAATTGAAAATTATCCTCATTGTGTCCCCTCCAGTTGTAATTACTGACACCTGCTAGTTATATACAAACCCATAGGAATTGCATATTGTTTACATTTGAAGAAAAATGTAGTTAATACGTCAGCTGTTTTCTCTGTTTTTTGATGTATCAATTTTCAAGACATTCAAAGCAACAATGATGTTTGAGAGAGAAATCATGGCACAATGTTCACAAAATTTTAAAGTAAATATTATTAGAAGCTGTTTTCAGTAAATGAGCTCAAACAATTTCCTTTAACCATACACACTATAATTATAATTCTGTATCTAATTCTGAACAAGTGTAATCATACAAGTATGTGTATATATTACAAGTATGTGTATATATTACAAGTATGTCTATATATTACAAGTATGTCTATATATTACAAGTATGTGTATACCTAACGAAAAAACACTGTAACAAATGTATCGTAAAAATACTACAAAGCTGTATAGTCAATATTTGGTACTCTGATCATGGCAAGATTTTTACTGATTCCACAACTGTTTTGCAGTAATGCTGGGGTTTAACTTTGCAGACTGAAAACAAATACAAATAATAAAATAATAAATGAATGCATTGACCGACACACTTAAATATTTATATCTTATGGCAATCTTTTTTTATTTTTATCTATCAAAATAGAGATATACATGTATTTAAAATTGAGATATCTATATATCAATCTGATAAGAGATATCACTATATCTGGTATAAGTAGAGATATCTGTATTTCAATCAATTTCAATTTGAAATATCTGTTTTTATTATTTTGTCATTCACTGCATTAAACGGATGAACAGAAAATATTCTCCCCACCATCATCATTGCAATGAAAAAATACTTCTTTACTACTCTATAATGGCAGAAAGTAGATTCTGTTGCAAGTTTTTCCATGACTCGGATTCAAGTGTTCTGTGACTCAGATTCAAGTGTTCTATGACTCGGATTCAGGTGTTCTATGACTCGGATTCAAATGTTCTATGACTCGGTTTCAGGTGTTCTATGACTCGGATTCAAGTGTTCTTTGACTCGAATTCAAATATTCTATGACTCGTATTCAGGTGTTCAGCGACTCAGATACAAGTTTTGCCATGACTCGGATTCAAGTGTTCTATGACTCGGATTCAAGTGTTCTGTGACTGGGATTCAAGTGCTCTGTGACTCGGATTCAAGTGTTCGGTTACTTGGATTAAAGTGTTCGGTGACTTGGATTCAAGTTTTGCCATGACTCGGATTCAAGTGTTCTGTGACTGGGATTCAAGTGCTCTGTGACTCAGATTCAAGTGTTCGATTACTTGGATTAAAGTGTTCGGTGACACGGATTCAAGTGCTCGGTTACTTGGATTCAAATGTTCGGTTAACTTAATAACTACACACCTGAATCAAATCGCGCGAAGTCATGGCAAAACTGGCAACATTAATCCTACTTCCTGCCACTTAAGGGCAGTAATTATAAATAAAGTAGTAACTTTTTATAGCAATTAAATAGAGATATCTTCATTGATATAACTATCTTAATTACATTTTTGATTCGATATAAGATTGCAGCTAGCTCTTTTTCTTGTAAGATTAGACATATCTGTGTCAGGATAGAAATATCTGTATTTCAAACACGAATCTCTATTTAAATAAGAGACACGTTTACTTTTCAAATGTAGATATTTATACTCAAAATGGAAAATCTGTTATCCATGGCCTCCAATTCAACAATTAAGTGATATGAATGCAATGTAATTATCACGTTTTTGCAGGAATTGTTATTGAGCCACACATATCTCTGTATAGACCAAGAAGATGTTGTGTTACAACGATCGGTGGTATACGAGTATATTGACCTTTGAACTCATTATTTGGATTTATATTCTGCCAGCTGCGATAATGTAATCCTCTCCATCGTGCCATAGCTCTGAAATGACGATTAGTTTTGGCCTTGTAGGTAGGGAAGAGTTCTAACACTCCAGCATGGTAAGGTAACTCCATGATATGACTCATACCAGCTCCATGCATGCCAACGAGAATGTCTGTCTGCGACACCCATTTCACTTGGTCGTTAATTTCGTGTTCATCCAGCTGTATCCCAGCAACACTGTGCCCGGGAAACACTTCCTGTACAGCCTCTATCAGTTCTTTTTCATTTTTTATTTTCCTCGAGATCGTCCCCGATGGATTCCCTGGATGAGCGACATAGTTTCTACGCCACACGAACAGTATTGAAACTCCGGCACAGTCCAACACTTTTGGTCCAGTATTGTATCTGGTTTTAAAAAAATGTGAAAATTCCTCAACATATGGTAGAGAGTTTAGAGAATGAAAGTTCATAGGACTGTTGTATCCTATCACAGCCCAAATAACCTCTTTGTAAAAAACTGGTTCCTTCATGTCCTTGACTTTCGTAACATTTCCAAAGAGAACATCCCAAGCCTTGTCCAGAACGGAAGGTGAGTTTCGATCCGTTAGTACCACATCCAAATCATCCGGCGGAATTTTCAAAAGTTTTGCTACGAGAAAAGCATTGTAGAAGTCTGTCATCTGGTGATAAAGATTTGCATATTCATATCGTAACACAAAAATAGTTTTCTTTTTCTGAACGTTTTTACTTTCTGTCACGGAAGTGTCTTCAAGTGCTTCCAACCATTGGTTGAGGTGGTTTTTTGCACCCATTCCGTTAGTGAACTGGTAATTCCGAAATTTTCTGGAAGCACATTTCAATTTGAAGTGAGTTTCTGGGAAAACCTCTACATCCCTAAGAATGGCAAACTCGTTACCGTATCCCGTAAAAGTCCCCTCACAAATCTGTGTGGGCCGATGCAGCCATTCTTCATCCACATTGATGTCATGTACGATGTAAAGGTAGTACAACTGATGTTTTACTTGCTCCAGGTTCAAAATTTTCTTAGGCACGAAAAAGATCACGATCAAAACCATTACCAGCAAAGGTAAAAAACATTTCACGGAATTCTTCAGTTTCAATTTCACCATCGTTGATATTTATTTTACTCTTTTCTTTGACGTACATGTAGGAGTCCCATGTTATCATATCTTAGATTACACTGAACTTTTGTTATCCAACCTGAAAATGTTCTACAATAATAAAAAACCAGGAAGTTTAAACTGGTGATTTAGGTTTTTCTTCATCATTTTCCCGGTAAAGAAGCCAAATAGTTTGCAAGAAAAAAATATGAATGGTAATAAACTTAGGTTGGTCTTATTATTGGTTGAAATTTCTTTAAAAAAATCCTGGTTTACCTGAAGTTTCTGTTTCTAAAGAGGAATTTGAGGTAATCTCCTTTCGTTCTAAAGTTTGTTTAGAAGATTTTGTAGCGTGTTTAAGTTAAGGTGATCAGCTGAGGATACTACTATAAGTGGATTGCTTGCTGTCACCACCAACGCTGTGCCATTGAACATGACAAGGTCTTCCACACCTCTGGCTTTCCCCTATATGGCGACAGGTCTTGGCTCCTGTCCATTTCCATTAGTCAAATTTCTGCAAAAACATAACAAATTCTGGTCAGTATTTCAGAGGGATAATTATTTTAACAAATAACATTAAGTTCACAAGTTCAACATTCTGGAAAAAAAAATCTCTCTAGAAATTTTAGTTTGATCTGAATACCTTTGTCAGCTTTCATAGCGATCGTCAAGGCAACCAAAACCATTGTCTAATCATAGTAAGTGACCTTGACCTTGTGTAACCAAAGAGGTTTAACAGAAACTCAGTTATACAAAACTAGTCACTAATACATAAATTCCTGAAATTCTCACAATCAAACTCAGTCTCTATCTCCCAAATGTATCTACTGACCAAATTTCTTAGAAATCAAATCCTTATATTATAAGAAAGGTATCACACGGAAACAAAACAGACAGAGACCAGCTGTGCCACGCCTAAAATGAACAGATACTCTATTGTAACAATAAGGTGCATATATACATGTGTATTATATAACAGAATCTTACACAAATATACTTGAATACAAATGCATGCATTTGCCATCTCGTAAATGGCTTCATCGGTGATTTATAAATATATATCTGGCTGTAATAATAAATCATATACTTTCCTAAAACAGGGTAATTTGTACAATATATTGCAACCTAAAAAGATTATTTATTCTTGCTTTACAATTTTTTAGCCCCACTTTAATTTTCACATAATTTTCCAAAGAGTTTAACTTACATTCATTTTGAAAATTAGAGGGAAACCAAAAAAAACATTAGCTAATGATCAAAACATATCTTGACTGCATAAAATTAATATTTCATTTCTGTCCAGTTATAGCTATAATAGTTACCCCAATTACTGAAGATGAAATGAACTGAAACCCAGTATGACAGGAATCATATAAAAAAATACTACCAGGTATCTAGATAGGTAGTAAAAATGTACATGGAAAGTATCTTTATGAGTATGTTCACTTAATTAGTGTCTCTTGAATCTCTAGGCCTAAGTTCTACTAGTACTTCTGCCAGCTGATCAGTGAAGGCAATCAATTTAGTCACCATACAAATCAGTAGGACAATTAATCCACTTTATCACTGTACCTAGAAATGATTAGCTAAAGTGCAGTAGTCAGTTAATGATATTGTACCTGTTGACTAAATGATACGGTTACTGATACAGTAAAATGGAAGGAAGTTGGTGTTCCTGTTGGCTTAATGATATGGTTACTGATACAGTAAAAAGGAAGGAAGTTGGTGTTCCTGTTGACTTAATGATATGGTTACTGATACAGCAAAAAGGAAGGAAGTTGGTGTTCCTGTTGACTTAATGATATGGTTACTGATACAGTAAAAAGGAAGGAAGTTGGTGTTCCTGTTGACTTAATGATATGGTTACTGATACAGTAAAAAGGAAGAAAGTTGGTGTTCCTGTTGACTTAATGATACGGTTAATGATACAGTAAAAAGGAAGGAAGTTGGTGTTCCTGTTGACTTAATGATACGGTTACTGATACAGTAAAATGGAACGAAGTTGGTGTTCCTGTTGACTTAATGATATGGTTACTGATACAGTAAAAAGGAAGAAAGTTGGTGTTCCTGTTGACTTAATGATACGGTTACTGATACAGTAAAAAGGAAGGAAGTTGGTGTTCCTGTTGACTTAATGATATGGTTACTGATACAGTAAAATGGAGGGAAGTTGGTGTTCCTGTTGACTTAATGATATGGTTACTGATACAGCAAAAAGGAAGGAAGTTGGTGTTCCTGTTGACTTAATGATATGGTTACTGATACAGCAAAAAGGAAGGAAGTTGGTGTTCCTGTTGACTTAATGATACGGTTACTGATACAGTAAAATGGAAGGAAGTTGGTGTTCCTGTTGACTTAATGATACGGTTACTGATACAGTAAAAAGGAAGGAAGTTGGTGTTTCTGTCGAGCTTAGAAACTGGTGTTGAGGAAACTAGAGATGAACATATACACAACGTCTTCCTCCTCCTCCTCATAGTCACCAGGAATTCCATGCCTATACAGACACTGCCCAATTACCCAATTCAAATGTATTTAAGTCTGCAATTGCAGTATTTAACTCTTTCACTGTCTATTGTCTATGGAACGTCCTACCCACAACAATAATCCAATCAAATACACTAGCAGAATTCAGGACATGCACATACAACATAATTGAACATATACAAAACCTACAACATAACTAACACTCACTCACTGCTTTTAATCTATTTTTATCCTATAGGAAAAAAAACCCACACCAATAATCACTGTACATAATTAACGCACAATAGCACAATGACCCTACTTCCGTTATCGACGGAGGAAGTCTATTAGATGAAGATGAAGATTAATGTGTTCAGTATATTTTTAACGAAAATGGTTTGATCTTATAATCTAAACTTAACAAAAAGAATGTTTTCATCATTTCATTGGTCACCTCTGTTCGGAACCAACACTGCAGCAAGTGCACTCAATATTTTGAGTTATGTTGCTCGTAAGCATGCTATAACATAACAGACGATGGTTGTCCTAAGCTTCAGTTGAGCTTACAGTAATTAGAAAGTGATGAACAATGGTATATATCCACAAGGACTGCAGTATACAAATATAAAATCTTATCGTGTAAGTAGAAAAGTTGAGTCTTACTAATTAGTCGACAACATGATGGGAGGGAGAGGTGTTGATGAAGCGAAATGCCTCAGCCACTCGACTCTTTTTGAACAACGTAGGAAAGAACCTTGAATTCGGTAATTCAATTGCCTTAAAATCGAAGCAGAGAAAAGACTCAGATTAGTTTGTTATCGTTTTTCGGAACTTCTCTAGAGTTAACCATCTCATATGAAGCGCATGAATGTAAATAGATTTCCGAATGATGTCATATGATAAGAAAAACAACAATGGCAGAGGCTGTGAGGGAAAGACGCAGTTCTCGTAAAAACACAAAAGTATGACACAAAACCTTAATATATTTTGTACTTGTTGGTATATACATTCTTCTATTTATAGTATACTTTCATGTTGACTGTATGGCATCGATAATCTATCGCTGTTTTGTTGGCGAAGTAATAATGAATTATGTCTGCAAAAGTGTACAACACTGTACAGTACAGTAAACAGCTGACTTTTTATCAAAACAGTTGCATGGTAATATGTTTGGCTTTTTGCATAAACTGTGTTTACATATGTATGCCTTCAAAATGTATACACATCAGTATCCAATCTTTATTATAGAATTTGTGTTTCTTACGGCATTAAAGCGTAATGCATAATCTTTACATAAGGTTATACATTCACTTTCAGTTTAAGCTTATATAAACTTCTCCACTTATGGCGCGACATATCTGACTAAGCTAATCTCCTTAATTGTTTTTGACAGGAAAGAGCCTTTAACAGTTATTTAAGATTAGGTCCATTTGGAATTACTTCGCAGCTGGTCCATTCACGCAATGTTTTATATTTGTAAAGTGAATCGTTTTTGTTTTTTTAAAGTTTAAAAATAGATTTATACATTGAAATTTAATTTGACAATTTGATTATCAATTGCAAGTGCAATCTGCATCTGCGTGCATATCCTTTCAGTTTTTTAACAGCCACTCATTATAATAGCCAAAAAATCTTCTGGCACCTACAGTTTCACAGACAGATGTCTGGTGTGTGGTCAGAGCGCACTTCTATACCCAAAAGTGTAATTCTCCAACAACGTTTGGTGTTGCTAAGTTTTTTGATAAGCTGATACAAAATATTATGAATGACTCAATGACATGTAGTCATTCATTTATACAAAATCACTCATTTAGTCACAATTTAAAATCACTGTTCCATTTTATCTGTACAGTCCTCAGCTTACCAAGTTTCAAAATTTCTCACTGGAACAATGTCATTTGCAGATAGATGTTTACATTGTGAATAATTACTCATTTGTCAATACACAGGCATGGTTAAAAAATACCACCATATACTACATGTATACATATGCTGATAATTAGACCATCATATGACCATTTTGATATCACACCCTATATCAGCCAGAGGGCCAAATTGGGGGTGTGATATCAAAATGGTCATATCATAAACTTTTTATCATATGTCTTTTTCCTTTAAAATAAACAAAACTTACACAAACAAAATATTTCTTTATTTTATTTATATTCATAAAAATGGTAACAAAAACAATGATGTATATAAACAAAACAGTAACAATTATACGTAAAAAGTCAACATTTAGAAATTCCAAAATCCCTACAAAATGATATGGTTATTAAAATTTGGTTGGGGCTTTGTAAATCAATCTTTAAATTATTTTCCATAAAACGGCAGTTATTCCATGCCAACAATTCGTTTGTTTGCATTAAAAGTTAAAAGTAGACAGCAATAAGCGGAAACGGCAAAATCCAGAAATTTGGGAGGGGGTGTGATATCACTTTTCTAGGGGATGTGATATCACTTTCAAGGCAGTGGGGGGGGGGGNTGATATCAACTTGTGGAAATTTTAGACTTATTACACATACAAAAAGAGTGTTATTATTAGTAAACATATGATAACAATATATATACCACAAGCTACTTAAGCTAGCTCATAATTACAACGATGTCATCTGAGCAAAACTGAATGAAATATGAAGTATGCAAAGGATCAACGTGAGCTTATGTCATACAAGGTTTTTGCCAGCTATTTTAGGAAAGGGCCCCAAAGCAGGAACTGGGAAAATATCATAGGCATTTGGCAAAAATTTGGAGATATCGGTGTTCCCACAAGTACAGGTTTGGGAAAATATCATAAGTTTGGAAAAAATAAAACCTGCAATGTGATGAGCAAACACTTTAGCTGTTTCTTACTGTAAACTGGATAGCAATAAATAAACAGTTCAATTCTCATTGATTTTGTTTATTCCATTTCAAATTTTCATTATTAATGTATTTTGAACGCTCCTTCATGGATGATGATACTTTGAACGTTGTACATATAACAACGGGAAACTTGTATAAACATGCTTTTTAATTCAATTGGGATAATGAAAACTGAAATTGGGAAATTGCAGGGTCATTATTCAATTAGGATTGGGTCCCTGTAACAGACCCTATACACACCTGACAAAAACCCTGCCATACCACAGCATCTGTTGTCCATCTGTCAACAATTTATTTAAATGAGTTCTTCATTGCCGCTGGAAGGGGGCAAGGGGTGGGGGCCAATGAATTTTGCAATATTGATTTACCGGTATGCAATTTGTTCTCTGAAACTCAGAGATGCATATCAACCATATTTGTCTGGAAGCACACAATTCTACAGATGGAGGGGCAAACTCTCAGGGGGGCTGAGGGCAGGGCCAAATATGGATAATTTTGTCATATATGATATTGATTTAAGCCACTTCTTCTCTGAAACATTTTGGCTGCAAGCATTGTGAGCTGGTAGAGATTCAAAATCTTTCAAATGGAGAGGCTGACACCCAGGGGGCTGAGGGTCTACAAAATATCATGCTATCATCGTTCATGTAGCAATGAACTTAGATTAGAAAGCATCAATCCATGATCTAGCTTATTCCAGAAGAAGCTGAAAGGACCTATAAGACCTATATTAATGTTCATAAAATATAAAAGTGGAACAGCAGTTACTATACCTTATAAATAGACCAGTGAGACTAAAAAAATGTATTTTACAATTTCATGACAGTTTGTTCTTGTTCAACAGCAGAAGAAACAAAAAGCAAAGTCTCCAAAGTTAGGAATAACTCTGGAGGATGAAGGTGAAGCAGGGTTGGAAGAATTTTTACAAGACCTGGAGACTGATCCGTCATTAATTCTACCACCATCAGAACTCTCAGCACAGACAGAGACACCTGGTGGTCACAATGCAAAGGCGGAGGAAACAGGGGGACATAATGCTGTATCAGAGTGTGAAGGGACAGAAAGTGGTGACTTGAGACTTAGGGACACAATACCTGATACAGATAGGAAAGATTGTATAGGTGAGAAATCTGACAAGGAAACAGCTGATACTATGGTATCTACAGTTTACACTGCAAAGGAACATGACAACTCAGAACCTCAGAGGGAGAATAAGGACAAAACTGACATGAAAACACCGGTGGGAGAAACTGAATCTGAGGGCAAGAGTGTTTCAGAGGTTGAAGTGTCATCTGATACTCAAGTATTAGGGACTCAGGGGTTGGTTTCACCTTCTCAGTCTGAAGATGTCATAAGTGGACAGGAAAGTTTTTATTCAGCCACCTCGATGCTCAGTGATAAAGAATTAGGTCTGACAGTTTCTGACAATGATGTCAGTCAGGTGATGTCCGATGACAAAATTGCACCGGACAAAACTGACACAGAAAAAATGGAAGCATCTGAAATGAAGACTGATTCTGGACCTCTATATCCTCAAATCACTCCAGTTGGTCCAGACACATTGAAACTATTGGAAAAAGACCTTGAAAGGTTAAATATAAAAACTGCATCTTCACAGCACAATGTTTGTACGGAAAATCAAAAGTCAAAACAGTTTGAGGAGCCGCGTCCTCAGGAGTCTGCACCTGCCATGATTTCTATGAAGGGTGTTGTGGAGAAAGCTGCTAAATCTAAAAGTGAACCGACTCTGGTTCGCAAGTTTCAGCCTCTCACTTTGGAACAACTTCAAAGCTTATACTACAACCCGGAGCTGGTCAACAATATCCATTTCATCGATAAGTTTGTGCAGGTTTGTAGATGTAGTAAAAAGAATAAAAATTTAATTTCAATATCCAGAAGAAATTAAAGTACGTTAACGCTGTTCCGGTTGATGTAAATAAAGAGAAATATCACAAAAATTGTGAACAAAGCTAAAGCTGTGCATCATCAAAATAAACATTTAAAAAAAATATCTTCAAGATTTATTTAAAAAACAACTGAGATACACAGAAAAATTAATCAAGGTTACAGTTATTTCAAACTTTCAAGAAACAATTTCAAGCCATTCCTCACTGTGGTAGTGTTTTTGTTACATTTGAGATAATGTCTATGCTGTACAAAATCATTTAAAAAAACACTTGGTTGGAACAGCATGAGGCAAAAAAGGAAAACCATGAATTCCTGGAGATCTTAACGAGCTATCTCAGTGCTCGTCGACATTTCCAGCAGGCTGACGGAGAGATTGATGCACTACGGACAAACTACTCACAAATGTTGGAACAAGTGTGGACAACAGCCAAACATTCTATCAATGCTAAAGTAAGTCAAAACATTACTGTTCAATACAGCCCACATCTTTGAATTTCAAGGGTGATGCTCTCAATGAACCTATCTTATTTTCCCAATTTGAATATGACATGACAAATTTGAGAGATTGCATTTAGCTATTTGATAGGTTTGGGGTAGGAGAAACTGACAGATTGCTATGGTGATGCCTGTCATTTGAAAACATCCAGTTCCTTTGATGTACATAAACGGATTGAACTTGTATCATCTGTAAGGTGGGATGTACATAACAGTCAGTATTGTCGTGACATATTCAAAGGGATGTAGAGAAGTCGAGAAGATATGCGTTTTCAGAGCCTTGGATTATGAAGATGTACAATCAAGCACCAAATCAATGTTAAAGCAAGACAACAAAATGTCTGTGTACAGTGGCAAACGCTTGATCAAGGCTTAAATAAGTCGACAACATAAACGACGGTCATGATAACTTTTGTCTAAGGTTTGAATAATCATGATAGTGTTAGGATTTGCAAGGCATCTTTGTTAGTTCTTCCCATCAATGATGTTTCTTCAAATATGGTTTGAAAATGACAGCTCAGAAATCAATATATCTTAAAATGTCTTTAATATGTATAAATCTTTCCTTTGTCATTTTTTCTACATAAACCATTTGGAACTTTATTTAGTTACAGTCGTTCCAGGGTCTTTTGTATGTATTTTCCTGATAATTATTTTTAACTTGCTCACAGATATCGCTTCAGATTAGTGTGTTATTGATTGATTGATATATAAACTAGTTACCATAACCAGTTTTCAATTTTGTCTACAGGGGCCTTGTGGGGATGGATCCCAGTGTAAAACTACCCATCTCTACGACATGTGCGAGTTCAGTGAGACAAATTTTGGAAGCATGAAGCAGATACTTGAGTCTATACGTCACAACATACAGAACCAATTTGCCTTGTACTCATATTCTGTACAGCTGGCAAAGTAAGTCATAGTAACAGATGGATCTTGTATTGTAAACATCTGGCAAGATTTATCATGTAACCTAGAGAATGTTTTACCCTTAGATCTTTCAATTTATAACTTGGGGCTGCAGTGGCCAAGTGGGAAAGGCATCTGACCGTCTAGATCGTTAGCCATCCAACACTGGATCGCAAGTTTGAGGCCTCTGTGGAGCATTCACCAGCTAATTCTTATTCCATACTGATACAGCTGTCATGGTATTTTATACAACCTAAAATGTAATATTTGTAGATAACTCAAATTCCATACAGCTGTCAAGATAAGTGGTATAACAAATTGAAGAGAATATTTGATCTGTAGTCCTGTATATGTAGCCTATATTAACATTGTGAACAGTCCACAAGCTTAATGTTGATTAGCGTTAATGACATCAGATCCGCACTATCACAAGGAGGCAAGCGCACCAAAATACCCTGTCTCCTGCATGCATACACTACACGCATGGAGGCACATTCTTAAATGACCTTAGCTGTTAATAGGAAGTTAAACAAAATTAAACCATCAAGGTTGCTTACAAACCACAGATCCTGTCACTATATAATATATATACCAAGTATATATAGTTAAAGGCTAAGGTTTTTTTTTTAACCCAAAGAGGAATTGGAAACTTGTTTAGTCAGCTAAGAGTGTAAATGACACATTTCTCGACTCTAAACCGCTAAAACAACTCTCTAAGTCAAATTGTGCAGGATCGGTAAATTAAGCTGTCAAAAATCGTAGAGACAGCTGACTTTATTGAGTCAGCTTAATGTGTTTTCAGCAGTTTTCAGCAGTTTACAGCGAGGCGAGACACCAGAAATTTACACTTTTTGCTTGACAAAAGAAACAGATGTTTTCAAAAGCTTGCAAAATAAGTTTGTTTTTAATTTCTGTTTGTGTTCAAAACAAACCTAGCCTTTGTTATTCATACCAAATTGATGAATCTTATTCTGTATATATATAAATTTGCATATCATTAATTAAATTTGTTTAGAGAGTTAATTGTAAACACAGTTGCAATTTAACAAGAAAAATAAGGCTTTTGGTAGTTCCATATCTTGAATTGAAATCTATATATATAAGTTTTGAAAGCTCACTCATGATCAGATTGTAACACATGAATGATATCCAGACTTCAGGTGGAGTCGTACATCCATGATCTGTTCATGAGGTCACCAGTTCTGCGGGAAATTCCAAGAAATGCTCCGGTCAATGGTAACTAAAGCGATATTCATGTTGTCGACAGGATTGTTCTTTAGTAGAAGTTCAAATTATATTTTGAATAGGACCAAGGATTCATAAATGCCAGAAATGTTTAAGAACATTTTTTTTGGATTTAACTCATGCTGTACAATTTTGCACCACATATGTATCTCAAAGCCTTGGTTCCAACACATCTGACATGATATCAAGAAATTAATGTTCAGCACCAAATTCAGTGAAGTGAAGTTTTAGTTTTATATTATATAGAATATCAAATAAAAATAGTTTTCTTCAACTGTTGCAGCTTGTCTACATCACAACTCTAATGACGAACATCAGATCGTGCGACTGCGGGAGTGTATCTCCATCCTATTCTCATTCCATCGCCGTCCAATCAAGGATGAGGAGTTTGTAAAGGATACAAAGCAATGGACCCTGAGACTGGTACAGTTGTGTTTGTCAATCTTTCACAGTTACAGGGTTCGCATGAGCCTGGAATTTACGATGTGACCTGGAAAAGCCATGAATTTCACTAAAGGCCTTGGAAAGCCTTGAATTTTGCCGTTCAATAATCCAAATATAATTGTCCATAATCATGCCTGTATTACACATTTAATTTCAATAATTATGTCTTAAAAAAACAACCAAAATTTAAACAAGTGTTGTCGTGTTTTTCCTGTTATTGTCGTTTTTAGTGACAGAGAAAAGGTAACTTCTAATTCTGCTGATCTTTATGAAGAAGTCTGAGAGTTACAATTGAGATTTTCTGAATGAAACACATTTTATTTTAGCAATATCTAACATGTTATTTGGTTTATAATGATCTGTATGAACCCAGAGTTAAAATGACATTTTTTAATTGAAATCTTTCAAAACCAACTGATGAATTTTAGGGTAAGGAATTAAAAGAAATATATATCAAAAGTTTGAGAAAGACTCCTGTTTGTTTTTATCGGTAGGTGTCAGCATTGGCGAGGGTGGCCAGTTACAACGATCATCTATTTATCCTGAATCATGTGTTACGGTGCCCGGCAGGGGTTGGGGAGTGGGCTGTTGGGCTCATACAGGTCCCAACTATTTCCCATGCTACGTCGCCACCCATCAATATTGGCAGCCCGGTCCTTGATCACCTGATGACTTGTCTCGCTACCATTCTCATGCCCATTCGGTATGGAATCACCACTGTTCAATTCATTGATTCTAATTTTGAATATTAAGTGCATGTTTCAAAATAAATTTAAGCATTTGAATGCTTTCAGGTGATTTACCTGATGATTGTTTTTCAAAATCCGAACAGTTTAAAACTGGTGTTATTCAGGGTTTCCAGTAGATACCTGACATTTTACAGATTCAGAATTTGATAACATGTTAGTAAACACTGGATACACAAACTGTTTACAGGGGGAGGGAAGACTTCATTTGTCTGATGAATGAAGCCATAACTCCAGACCCTCAACATGGCAACACATGGATAATGGTGGACTCTGACGGAGAAGAGGTTTGTAGTTCTGGTCAAGATTGATAGAATCTCTCCAAGTATAAAATTTTTGAGGTTCATTACAAAGTATCTCTCCAAGTATAAGATTTTTGAGGTTCATTACAAAGATTTGCCTCACTTTCCATACAAATTACTCCAGCTTGTAATGATGGACCTGATGCTCAGTCTCTCATGATTCACACATGAAACCCTCTGGTTAAGTTGTAACATTTTCAGAATAAAAGTGCATGTCAATTGTTTTTTATATATTAAGTAGATCAAAACAGATCAATCGAGTTAAGAAACAACAGATTTTTTTCTGTCACAAGTAAGTCTGAAGATTATAAAACTTGTAACCAATTTTATTTATTCAATCAAAGCCTTTCTCTCCTGTGTCTCATTAATTTAATTGTGGACACAATTGTCAATTTATTTTTCTAAGGACGAGGATCCAAAGAATGCATGGATGTATCTCCTTGAAAATGATATTGTGGCCATATTAAACCAGATTCCAATGATGGAAGCATACAAACACATCATGCTGATGACAAAGAACAGCGACGGTAACTAAACGCCCAGACTCAGTAACAAACAGTTGTCTTTTACTCCTTGATGTATTGTTGACTGTTCTGTTTACTTGATGATAGCCAGTTGTCTGTTAATTTGATGATAGCCAGTTGTCTGTTTACTTGATGATAATCAGTTGTGTGTTTATTTGATGATAGTCAGTTGTCTGTTTATTTGATGATAGCCAGTTGTCTGTTTACTTT
This sequence comes from Mizuhopecten yessoensis, assembly GCF_002113885.1. Taxonomy (NCBI): domain Eukaryota; kingdom Metazoa; phylum Mollusca; class Bivalvia; order Pectinida; family Pectinidae; genus Mizuhopecten; species Mizuhopecten yessoensis. Next base: position 288,672 of record NW_018403789.1, on the reverse strand, counting down.
ATGATCTATAGTTGTCTATTTGTTTAATCGACGGAAATTAATATGTTCAGTTTCACCTGTAGATTGTTTAGGGTACCCAGTGTGATGATGTACCTTAAGATGTCAGCCTTGATATTATTGTTTAGGGTACCCAGTTTGATGATGTACCTTAAGATGTTAGCCTTGATATTATTGTTTCACTGATAGATTTGTTATGTTACTCATGATCAGGTACAGAGTTGTATCCTCATACTTAAATAAATCATTGTGTAAATGGGATATTTTTGTTCAGTTGTAGAACAAGATACTATGGTCGACATAATGCATCTGTTATATCTTTGATAATTTTTGTCTCAAGAGTATTTTCATTCGACTAAAATGTAGGTCTCGTTTGTGATATTTTTATTACCTATAGATTTGTTAACAATGTGATGATGCATTTTGTTTGATTTACCTGTGATATTTTGTCACACCTGTGGATTTGTCAGGTTGTTCTTACCTGTATATATTCATTAGGCTACAATTTAAGTCTATTAACTTTTGTTTACCTGTACATTCATCAGGTTACATGGTAAATCACTGTTTACCTATTGTTCTTACCTGTAGGTTCGTTAGGCTACAATGTGAAGCTGACAACAGACACAGTGATAATCAAGCTGTTTGCCTTTTGTACCTGTCTGATTAATCTCCTGGGATGGGGCCTGCAGACCCACAGTAAGGGACGATACCGACAGCTCAACAAACGAATCGGTCGAATGATCAGGTAAACAGGAGCTTTCATTTGATACTTGACGTTTCCCTCTGAAAGTTTGAAATAATGTTGTTATTTCCATACTTATATTATCTAAGTACATTTTGCTACTAACTATATGAAATGTAACTGCATACTGAAATGAAATACAAAGAATATTTTATTTCTATACTTATACTATATTTCAACTAGAGTAAAGAACAAGGTCAGTAACAAAATATCTTTATTTTACAACCTTTTTCGTAGAGCCACATCAATTAGGCATTTTACTAAGTTCACTTCCGGTTTTGAGGGCTGAAAAACGTTAGAAAATTTGTATTTTGTTTATGTCATGTTTCTGTTAATATCATGTTTTTCGCTGACAAATGGGAAGTGATATTAAACGGAATGTTATTTGTATTCTGTAGAATCATGGTAATTTTTCACATGTTTCTAATGCATAAAAAGATATATATTAACAAAGTTTGAAGTTAGGATGTAGTAAGTAAATTTTTATCTTCCAAAGCAAAATTCTGTAAAATACTATTAAATAAATGTTGAATGTTTCTGGATGTGTTTCAATAGATGCAGAACTATTATATTTAATTTTGCCAGTCAATCTAATTCATTACCATTTACCCAAAGGGATGTGTACTTGTACATGACATTCAAATATGACTTCAGGCTACTTTTCATTCAGTATATCAGTCTGCCCTTCATTTTATCTTGGGTTATAAATATTCTGTCATCTACAATTATCAATTTTTGTATGTGTCATTATTATATACCTAAATAAGGTCATTATATATAGCTTTGGCTCTCTTTGTCGATGTTCGTTTCTCGTACTAGAGTTGAAATGTGTAGAGTTGGGAGCTAAGGATTGTTTGCTATAACGTTTTTTTTCTATTTACAAGTACGATGTACTGTGTAACCCCTATAAGTAGAAATTGAATAAGTTGAATACCCCTTGTAACATGAATAAACTAGGAGATGGATTAACATAAGTACTTTGTACTTGTTTTCGAATCCTATATGTATATCATGTTTATATTACTGGAATATTAAACGGATAATAAAGTTTAAACTAATAAACATTAAGGTTGTATTTTCATATGATTTATTTCCCATCCAGAACACTATGGGGTTTTTTTTGGTCCATAGTGGCTAATGCAGGTTCTACAGTGCATATATACTTTAAAGGACAGTAGGTGTACCTGGATTTTGAACACGAATTTAATAACTACCTTTCTTTTTCCTGTACAGACAATGTGTACAGTATGTATCGGACCACTGGGAGAATTTCCAGGAGGCTAACCGACACTTGTTGCCATTGGAACTGTTGGAGAGACTACAATTGGAGTATAGTCAGTTCTTCCTGAGGGCCACAAATTGTATACTTACTGCTCAAAGGTACTATACCTGGACTAAAGTCAACAAGATTTCTACCATAATTATGTTGTTCTTTTAATTATTCTGAATGATAAAATGATACAATATGTTAATTAAAGGTAGTTCAGTTCATAATTCGTATCATCTAATTTTGATGAAAATGCATTTGACAGAAGAAACTTGCATTGTGCAGTGTTTTTTTTATTTATTTTTACTCCAAATTAGAAACTTGCTTTGAGAAACAAGAATATTTTTTTATCAACCTGGAGAAATTCTAATTCTAATGAAACAAAATATGTGGTTACTCCGATATAAATTTAGTTTTTAGTATTTCAAGTTGATTTTTTTTTATCTTAGATAATTAAGACTACAAAATTAGAAAATGTATTTTGATTAATTCTTCAGACTGGGATGTTGGCAGTTCATGACAGACATGCCCTACTCAACATTGTCAGGGGAGATGGCATGGCAACTGGTGTGGCTTTTCCACCAGGGACGGGGACAGACCATAAACCTGGATGCTCTGCCTTCAGAGGAAATCTGTAGGAAGTTTTTCTCCAGTAAGTGGTGTCTGATTCTAGAAACGTTTGCATTGATTTGAAAGCTATTATCCAAATGTATTGCTTTATTTAGATATTCAGAACAAACATAGGCTTGCCTCTTTTCCAATCCATAGGTTATGAACAAAAATGTTGTTGAAATGAAATATTTCAGTGTCTGTATATTTTTGTAATTGCTTTATCTTATCTCTTGTATTATTTAACATAAGGAAATGTAAAATTACAATGTTTTCATTATTAGACCCAGACAGCAGACACCAGTTGTGTGATTCTGTACAACAGTTACCAGCGTCGGAAGCTATCTACCTCCTCACTGCACTAGCCAACATTGCTCAGAGCAGACGACAGCAGGAGAGCGACATCATACATACCATCTGTCTTTGTCTCTTTGAGGTCAGTCTGTCAAAGGATGCAATTGTGCGAGGTATTATAGGGAATGCTTGGTCAGTAAAAACTGTCGAAGGTATTAAAAGGCATGCTTGGTTTTTAAAAACAAACTGAGGTACCTAATGGCGACATTGACCGAGTCGTTAAGGCGTCTGACCGTCTATGATCGAACACTGGGTCATAGGTTTGAGGCCTTCATGGGGCAGTCGCCAGGTACTAGACACAGGTTGGTGGTATTTCTCCGGATACTCCGATTTTCCTCCACCACCAAAACCTGGGAAGTCCTTAAATAACCATAACTTAAAGCACAAACAAACTAAACCTATCTATAAAGCTTGTCTGTATAAGGGTTCTAACTGTCGACAGGGTTATTATCATGGCAGTATTTTGTGATTTCTCGTGGTTATTTAACTTAGTTTAATTTTAATCAGGTACCAAATATTTTGAATATTTCAGGTGTGCTATGTGTGTAGCAGCACCAGAGAGATGTGTTCCAAGGTTGGTAGGGAACTGCTGGCTGCCATAGCAACCATCCACCCGTTCATCTTGTCACTGTTGATACAGGAGGCCAAAGACAACATGGAGAACATTGGCATGGTAGCATTATTATTGATTATTATCTGAATACACTGAAATTATTCAATTCACAAGATGTTATGTCAACATTGTTTAAAATAGTGATTAGACAAATTCACATTAACTTGTATAAGAACAGTTAATTAACTATTATTCAATATCATGTATTGACTTTTTGGTCAGAATCCCAATAAATATGTTCTCATATAAATGATCTTCAAGATTATGAGACATTAGCATGTAATATTATAGTAAGCATTTGCAATATTTTATCAAGTCAATTTATTTTATTTTTCATAATACATTTTTATGTTAAGGTTATTTTTGAAAAGAAACGTTATACAAACTATTAACATGTATTTATATTTCATAAAGCTAATACATTAAGTAAAATTCAAAAGTTTCAATATCAATGCTAACATTAACCTGCAATTGAGAACAATATATGCATATTTATAAAGAGATCATGTCGGAAATGCTATATCAATATATTCTTTTTAAGATGGCTGTTTACCTGTTCAAAGAGCTTCCGTTTGATGTGTGGTTACCTAGGGAACATGATTTTGATGTGATAAGGCAGTGGCTACTGACCACAGATCTGACCGACCCTGGTAATCAGGTGGCGCGATTGGTCCTAAACAAGATCCACTGGGGAGTCGAACCAGAGGTCAGTATGACGTGAACTTGACTGAAAGTCATGGATAAATATCTAATAGAATATATACAGATATTAATAATTCCAATGGTCATGATCAGTTTTGAAACGTTTTGAGAATATAAGCAGTTACCTGTTGGTTTAGCCTTAATACAATTACTTAAGGAAAAGGTTTCAGTTTGATCAGGTTATGAAGTGATAACTCCAGCCTTCTATGATAAATTACCTGAAGCTCAACTAGAGTTATCCCCCCATAACCTGACGAAAATAGAAAAAAAATCCTTATATTTACCGTATTTTCATGCAGATGTTTAAAAATTACTTTATTTATTAGTCAGATCCAGGGACATAATTAAATTTCATTTTCAGTATTTAATAACGTGTGATATGTTTGATAAAAGTAACAGCCTGAAATTTGCATAAGTCTGCCCACATCTACTGTTGATGTTGTCACATAACAGCTGTTTCTTTTTTCCGAAAAATTTGCAGAGATCGGCCCAATTGTTCTGATGTCAAAGTCATGGAAACTTGACTTGTTCTGTGGTCAGCTGATAATATCAGGAGATGATAACACTAGTTTGTGCGAACACTCAATTTGGTTATGGAGTGAATATCAGTTGTATAACAATATGATGACAATCATTATCTTTGTTACTGTTACAGACAAACCGTCTCTTTGTACCGTATGATTTCCACAAGATGACGGCCATCCTTCTGACTGAAGCCTACGGAAAGTTTGTAACCAACAAGAACCTCGGCTTCTGGTTCCTCGAGGGGATGAAACAGGTGACAGGAGGCTACGTTCTAACAAAATCATGCTGATCAAATAGGAAAATATAATTATTTGTAACTTTAATGATAATTAAGATAATGATTTTACAAGACAATTTTAAAATCTAATTCTCTTCCTAAAACATTTGATTATTCAACTTGGAGTTTTCAAGATATTGATTGGTCATGACTACCACTATTTTCTGTCAGACCTCTGTGAGGCATGCATACATTGATAAACACCCACTTTTAAATTTGAAAATGAGATGATCTCTTCTTAGAAGTTGTACATTGTACTGTCAGTGAAACCTTTAAAGAAAACGTCTGCATATTTTCATTTTTTTTTGGATGTTGTTTTGAGTAAATGAAGTAATATTTGTCTAACTTGAATTGATGACACACATTCATGACTAACAAGTCTACATATATTTTTGTTTTGCAAAATGAGTTATGTCCCCTTTTCAGGTGGCGTTGGTGGTGAAGCAGCAACAGACCAATGAGCAGCAGTTTAACAACTGGTCTTGGGAGGTGGTGATGAAGCTCCATCTACACCTCAGTTGTCTCCCCTCCCCTGACCTTGCCATGTTTCAGTCTGCTGGGGGTCCCCCTGACATCACCAAAGACAACTCACTCCTGGCTGTATCTAAAGGTGTTAAAGAAAACAACCCTATGGCCAGTTTTGTGGCAGTCATTTGCTCAAGTCAAGGTCACAAGTATGTACCCAATCAAAATGAAGGACACAAAATTGTTAGTGATTGTATTTCTCAACACAACGATGAACACAACGATGAAGTTGGTCAAGTGACAGAGAATATGAATGCTTTTAATGTCAATGAACATACAGATGATATATTACACACAAGACATGGAAATTATTGTAATGTCAGGCAGTCTATTATAACCAGTCACAGTGCAGGACAAGCAAAAACAACCAATCACAGTGCAGGACAAGCAAAAACAACCAATCACAGTGCAGGACAAGCAAAAACAACAAATCGCACCGCTAGAAACACACATGTAGGCAATCACAGCACTAGAAATACAGATTTAGCCAATCACAACACAGGACAAGCAAATTCAACCAATCAAAACACAGGAAACACACACATAGCCGCTCGCAGAACAAAACAAATGTCAGTATGAATGAAAACCATCATTATCTCTCCAGCTTATCTCTCTAGACAAGCCAACCATCTTTGATATTGAGATAGAGATAACAGTGAGGGCCACTAACTCCATCTTTTATCATTATTCAGCTACTATCAGTTTGCATCTGTGAAAACAAAGTTCTGTATATTGTGTCTAAATCAAGTTGAAATTTTCTTCTAAGAAATAATTCATTTCTTTGTAAAGTATTTTGTGTCTGACTTGACATTTGCTGTGGGTGTTACAGTGCCACAGAGTTCCTGGCAGAGGGACTCAGTCAGCTGTGTAGTCTGGTAGAGAACAACCATTACAGGCCAGCACTCCTCGTACTTAACTGTACCATTTCACTCTTCCTCAACAACCCAAAGGTCGTCAATGAAAACGCTAGGTGAGTTCTCTAAGTAACTATTTAGTTGTATGAGTACTAGCATTTCCCATGAAGCTAACTCAAGCTGGCTTGCACAAATGCTGTTTATTTAGTTATTATTGACCTAAATACATATGTTCTCTGATATTCTTTATACTTAAGTGTCTGTTTTGTGAATGCAAAGGAGATTCCTGGAACAGCCTCATGTCACCAAAATGTTTGCTTCTAACAGTTGTCTCATGTTATTTGAGGGTAAGTGTGAACACACCTGTCCAGGGTAAGTGTGAATACACCTGTCAAGGGTAAGTGTGAATATACACCTGTCTAGGGTAAGTGTGAATACACCTGTCCTGGGTAAGTATGAATATACACCTGTCCAGGGTTAGTGTGAATATACACCTGTCCAGGGTTAGTGTGATATACACCTGTCCAGGGTAAATATGAATACACCTGTCCAGGGTAAGTGTGAATAAACACCTGTCAAGGGTAAGTGTGAATATAAAGCTGTCCAGAGTAAGTATGAATACACCTTTCCTGGGTAAGTATGAATACACCTGTCCAGGGTTAGTGTGAATATACACCTGTCCAGTGTAAGTATGAATACACCTTTCCTGGGTAAGTATGAATACACCTGTCCAGGGTTAGTGTGATATACACCTGTCCAGGGTAAGTGTGAATATACACCTGTCAAGGGTAAGTGTGAATATACACCTGTCAAGGGTAAGTGTGAATACACCTGTCTAGGGTAAGTGTGAACACACCTGTCCAGGGTAAGTGTGAATATACACCTGTCAAGGGTAAGTATGATCACACCTGTCCAGGGTAAGTGTGAATACACATTTCCAGCGTAAGTGTGAATTCACCTGTCCAGGGTAAGTGTTAATATAAACTTGTCAAGGGTAAGTGTGAACACACCTGTCCAGGGTAAGTGTGAACAAACCTGTCCAGGGTAAGTGTGAATACACCTGTCAAGGGTAAGTGTGAACACACCTGTCAAGGGTAAGTGTGAATACACCTGTCCAGGGTAAGTGTGAATACACCTGTCCAGGGTAAGTGTGAATACACCTGTCCAGGGTAAGAGAGTTAGTTTCATACACTTCTACTGATCATTTGTAAATGATCATGAATTCACAACCATACAGGTAAATACATCTTTTTGTTTATAAATCTTTTAGTTGAACATGTACCTTTATTTGTCTTTTCTGGTCTGTTTCAATAGGTTCATGAAGTGTATCAGCAGTCTTTTGTCAGCTGACGATTCCTTTCTCAAAATAAGCAAACTGTGGACCCAGGAGTTTCCTGGACCAATGACAAAGCTTTTCTCTTGCATGATCCAGGTAGTTCTTGTCACTCACAAATCTCTATAGACAAAAATAATATCTTTATAAATTCCTCAATTTGGAATTTGGAATTGAAATTCCTTTCAGTATTTAAAGTTTTAAACTAACAATATGAAATAAAAATAATGTATTGCAATATATTAAGTTATTTCATCAGGGATCAGTTCTCGGTCCTTTTTTATTTCGATTATACATTAATGACATCACTGATATAGTCCAGAGTAACATTAAGCTGTTTGCAGACGATACATCATTATATGTCATCGTAGACGAAAACCCACAACTAGCAGCAGATTATCTTAACCAAGACCTAGATAGAATTAACAACTGGGCTAGTACATGGGACATTAAATTTAACCCCTCTAAAACCAAATCATTATTTTTTTCTAGAAAAAAAGAACCTATCCATCCTCTAATTAATTTCTCTAATACTTGTGTAGATAATGCCCATGATCACAAACATCTTGGATTAACTTTTTCTGAAGATGGCACTTGGTCTACCCATGTTCAATTAATATATGAAAAGGCTAGTAAAAGAATAACAATACTTAGGTATCTGAAATATAAGATTGATAGGAAATCACTATGCAAAATATATACAACATTTATCCGCCCAGTGCTTGAATATGCAGATATTGTCTGGGACAACTGCTCTGACAATCTTAAAAATTTATTAGAATCTGTACAACTAGAAGCTGCAAGGATTATCACAGGTCTAAGGAAAGGTACATCACACCAAACTCTATATAAAGAACTAGGTTGGGAATCCCTGTCTGATCGAAGGATGAACCATAAGCTAACTCAGATGTATAAAATAACTAACAATTTATCACCCACATACCTCCATGACATAATTGATCCTCTTACTCATAACCCAGAAAATGATAGGTATACTCTAAGAAATGTAAGAATGTTTAACCCACCACTATGTCGTACAGAATCCTATGCTAAAAGCTTCTTCCCAGTAATGTGCAACAAGTTCAATGGACTTGAAAATGATATAGTACATTCCCNGATGAACCATAAGCTAACTCAGATGTATAAAATAACTAACAATTTATCACCCACATACCTCCATGACATAATTGATCCTCTTACTCATAACCCAGAAAATGATAGGTATACTCTAAGAAATGTAAGAATGTTTAACCCACCACTATGTCGTACAGAATCCTATGCTATAAGCTTCTTCCCAGTAATGTGCAACAAGCTCAATGGACTTGAAAATGATATAGTACATTCCCCTACTCTTAATAAATTTAAGGCCAAGGTGTATAATAAAATATGTTGTAATAATGATATCTCGGATGTATTTAAAAATTGTGAAAGCAGAAAGGGTGACATAATCCTATGTCAACTGAGAAATGAGGCGAGTAACCTGAACTATGATCTATTCAAAGATCACTTGAAAGAGTCTCCATCTTGTCTGTGTGGTGATGCTTAGGAAACTGCTACACATTATCTTTCACAATGTCCAATGTATGCTAATGAGAGACAAACTTTAATAAATGAGATTTTTGAAGTGTGTCCGGTTAATCTTGATACTAAAACACTTCTTAATGGAAGCACTGTGTTAAACAATACTGAAAATAAATCTATACTTGATAGTGTTCTAAAATATATATACAACACAAGAAGACTTGTTTAACTAATTAAAACAATCTATAAATTTTGTTATATATAGTCATAAATGATAAAATTACTGTCCTTAAACCATTATGTGATTCTACTGATTGTTATATTTACATTGATGTTTTAATATTATACACCTAAGGGATTAAGCTTTGTAAGCTGTTTTTACTGATGGGTGCAATAAAGTAAAACATAAATGTGCTAAGTTTGAATGCTTAGTGTTCTGTGGTTTAATCTGGATTCTTCTCGAGTGGATGATATGTGAACGGTAAAGGCCGTTAGAGACTTTTTGTCTGAAACTCGATGGGATGAAAGATTTACACATAGAACACTGGCAATACATCTTACACATATACTACATTATCAAAATCTTCTAGCTGAATTGCCTCATTTTATTTTTTCATATTTTGATGTTGTTGTATCCCTTACTTTTTATCACTCCTACCAATGATATATATATTGATACTAAATGGTTCTATACTTCTAACTACTTCATGCAACAGCAGCAGGGTATGAACAGGGGGCACTAATGACTTGCAAAATAAAAAACAAAAAAACAATTGTAGCAATTTCTCTGTTTAATATATCATTAGGGCATTGCTTTCCTATTACTATTTAATTATGATTGACCTTTTAATATAAGCATTGTATAGCTAAAAATATCAATTAAATATTTATATGTAATTGAAACATACATGGAATTATCTCCCCTATACCATCTGCTATATATATATATATGTCTATGCTACTTATTATATATGATTTGCATCAATATTTTCTTACAAACCATTTCATTCATCTTTGTCTTTGTCATGTCAACCTAAGGAGAGAACTTATATAGGCCTAGCCTGCTGTTCAATCCTATTGTTTACTCAATAAAATAGGATGAAATATTAAGTTATTTAGATCCGTAGGTTTGGACTTGAGAATGTTTCAGAAAGCATAGAATCACCAAAAGAGAATGATATTGTAATGAAACTTTTCCTGCTATGCAAGCCTTGCATCGCACAATCAGACACTAACTTTTATGAACGATTCAATTAAAAAGTTTCTTTTTTGCAGGATTGTATAGACAAGGCCGCTCATTTACCAGGTAGCTCAGCCCTGTTTGCGGCAGTAGACTTCTGGATTCGTGTCATCGTCAAGACAACCAAGTGGTTCCAGGACAGGTGATATCTGTTTCTTAATCTGTAAAACGTTTTGAATTTCTTTTCAACAAATGTTCAAGGAAACTGATAAGATAGTATAACAGGCCGACACATTAACTCTGAACTGTTATTTAGCTCTTTCTTTAAAGCTCAATCACCCCTGAAGACACATTTGAACTCTTCCAATGCAAAGGTTGGAATAGTTCATTATGAAAATTCAGGGCTGAATGAGTTAAACCATGTTGTTGATGCAGATTATGAATCCTTGAAAACTGTGTTAACTTTAGTGGCTCTGTTATGCATGGAAATAGGTATTCTGGATTATTTTCATGAGAAAAGATGAATGATCATTTGCATGAGAAAAGATGAGAAAGCTTT
>NW_018403789.1:270476-277364 GCF_002113885.1 Mizuhopecten yessoensis | reverse complement strand
TTTTCCCTACCTTGAGCATGTCTCGAGTTTGTTCCGTCAGCCTGGTCTGCCTGGATTCGAAGCCTCCACTACGGTAAGACGAATTTGCATACTAAAGTTATGGTAATTATTACTGAAATGAAATTGAGGTTTTTGAAGTAAAACCAATTTTCATGATGTAATACTTACCATAACTTTATGGAGTCCCACCCTGTATTCCTCCCCTTGCCTCCTCATCCTGGCTGCCTTTAGGCTCCATAAAACGGGGTTTGAGGAAGGGAGATCACTCCGTGGCTCTGTCATCGAGATAGTGGTTACGTCACGGTAGGGAGGTAGGGATATTTGAATTTTTTGTTTTTGGGCTACAAAGATGGAAGTAGGTATTGTATATGCATACTAAAGTTATGGTAATTATTACTGAAATGAAAACCACATTTGATCAAGGGGTATCTGGTGTGGTGGGCCCTGAAGGTTGTGGGATTGACAGTTTGTGATGTCTTTAAACAACTACTACTGCTTTCAACAAGGCAATCAAAAGCATGATATATTACAAATTACTTCAGTCAAAATACTACAGTGAACATGAAAACATATAAATTAAAAAAAACAAGTAAACAAATTGAAGGACATGCATGCCATTCTATCATATTTCTAGTTCACAAAATATTATCACACAGAAAAACAGTAAATGGCATGTAATTTATGTAATTATGTAATATCATAAATAAAAGAGTTATTTATTGTATGAAAGGAATTGAACCTTTCCAGCAATTGTATGGTTATTTTGGGCCCAATCTCATGCCAGAAAAACATGTTTTGTGGAGATGACATGACTTTTATATGATACTAATCTTCTCATGGCCAAATAGTTAGATAAATCTTAATAATTATGCTCTAATAAAAATATTCTTTACCCGATACAGAAAGCTGTGACCAAACTCAAGCTACAGGTTTCCCCGGGGTTGCACAGCCTGAATATCTACCGTTGGGGGCGTCAGGCCCTGGATATGGATGTGGAGCACTCCATGGCACCTCTCGTCTGGCAACGATTCTTTGGCCTCTTTGTCGGTCGGATGGTATCCCAAGTCAGGTAGGTATCCAGGATCTGTTTTACTTACAGACTATGTTTTAAGTTTCTCTTACCTTTGATTAAATCTCGTCTCCATAAAAAGCAATAACTGACTTCTAAATCTTACATGGAATCAAACTCTTCAGCACCATTGCAATTTGTGCTTTGGTATCCTTTATCTTAAAAGAAATGAAGGGGTATAACTCTAACAGAAATTACAGGCAACATGGAAGGTATCGTTTATCTTAATGCTCCTTCAGCTTCTTAATGTGGAGGTGTGGTTTATGACAGAACATTTAACCTAGTGTACCATATCATAATCAGGATCATTTGTGTTTTGACAGCATGCAGCAGCGAGCCAGTGTTGGGGAGAAGTTCTACGACGTTAGCAAGCATACCTCCGAGCTGAAGAAGATGAAGAAAAAACTGAAGGAAGGAGTGGACTATCATATGAACTACCAGTCTCGGATACAGCACCAGGAGGCAGAGTCCAACAGGGCTGGTAAGTTATACAGATTCTCTGAAGACAGATACTGTGAATCAGATCCCGCGAACTGGTATATAAACCCTGGTACTACTGGAAGAGGCTATATAATTGCTTTTCGTCTGTCTGCCAGTCAATCAGTGTATCACTTTTTCTAATGCATATCTCACATACTCTTGTCACCATTCACTTGCCAAATTTTGTATTGTTGCATACTGAAATTAAGGCTGCACTTATTTATCGCAACTTACACAGTTGAACGAGTTGGACGTTAAACAAACAGATAAACAAACTGGTCGATAGGCGGCCATCTTGGATTTTGATAGTGAATGTTTGTTATTGCTATTTCCCATGAGTCCTGGAGAAATCTTTCTCAAATTTGATATGTAGGTTCCCCTTGGTCTGTAGTTGTGCCCATTTTTATTTAGATTGAGGATAAACAAAATGGCTGACTTGTGCCCATCTTGGATTTTGACTGTGAATGTTTCTCGGGAAGAACATGAGAGATCTTTCTTAAATTTAATATGTAGGTTCCCCTTGATCTCTAGTCATCAGTGTTTAATTTTGAGACTGATTTGAACATAATAGCTGACAGGAGGCAAGCATGTTGTGCATGTTAAATTTTGTGACGGCTCATATAATAAGCAACCGGTAAATATCCCTTTTTAATCCAAAAGCAACTGTAATAGGCTTGATTTTATTAGTGTAACAGTGAAACCATACTAGTCTAATCCCAACACTACTGGTTATGAAACCACATGATCAGGAGCAATTATTCCCCGTGCATTTTATTGGAACTTAACAAATGACGGAAAAGAGTAATTCTTTTCCAGTATATGACATCAGGTAAATGGATGTTATCATGACCATGTTACCTGACACCATGATGTTGTATTTGATAGAGGAAAGGCGAGAGGAAACAGGTGATGAGAAGTCAACATTAGAGGACCAATCCTTCCTGCCGAGGCGCGACTTCCACCAACAACTCACAAGGTAACTAGGTCATACTTAATAGGTCGTAGGTTAGAGGTCATACTAATAAGCTATAGGTCATATTCCCAAGATGAATGGTATGATTAATATACAGGGCAGGACTTATTAATGACCTACCAATAGCAAGTACTGACTCGGAAATTACTATGTCAGAATGTTGTAAGTCTTATATTAGCAGTCATGCTGATAAGTCACATAAAACTGTCTAAGTAAAAAAAGTTCAATAATTTTTAGAACTCTAATAGCAAAATGGACTGAGTTAGTTATCAAGGTGGGTAGAGTGGTGGAGCAGTGGATCACCTTTCGCCAGGTTCAATCGTGCTAAAGTTGGGGTCTCCTGCTACGTATACTACGTGGGTTTTTGTCTGGGTACTGTGTTCTCCTCCCATACTTAGGTCTCCTGCTACGTATACTGTTATCAAGGTGGGTAGAGTGGTGGAGCAGTGGATCACCTTTCGCCAGGTTCAATCATGCTAAAGTTGGGGTCTCCTGCTACGTATACTACGTGGGTTTTGTCTGGGTACTGTGGTTTCCTCCCAATTTTAGGTCTCCTGCTACGTATACTACCTTAGTTTTTGTCTGGGTACTGTGGTTTCCTCCCAATTTTAGGTCTCCTGCTACGTATACTACCTTAGTTTTTGTCTGGGTACTGTGGTTTCCTCCCATGTTTAGGTCTCCAGCTATGTATACTACGTGGGTTTTTGTCTGGGTACTATGGTTTCCTGCTGCGTATACTACGTTGGTTTTTGTCTGGGTACTGTGGTTTCCTCCCAATTTTAGGTCTCCTGCTACGTATACTACCTTAGTTTTTGTCTGGGTACTGTGGTTTCCTCCCATACTTAGGTCTCCTGATACGTATACTACGTAGGTTTTTGTCTCGATACTGTGGTTTCCTCCCATACTCAGGTCTCCTGCTACGTATACTGCGTAGGTTTTTGTCTGGATACTGTGGTTTCCTCCCATACTCAGGTCTCCTGCTACGTATACCACGTGGGTTTTTGTCTGGGTACTGTGGTTTCCTCCCATACTTAGGTCTCCTGCTACGTATACTACGTAGGTTTTTGTCTGGATACTGTGGTTTCCTCCCATACTTAGGTCTCCTGCTACATATACTACGTGGGTTTTTGTCTGGGTACTGTGGTTTCCTCCCATATTTAGGTCTCCTGCTCAAATACTAAATGGGGTTTTGTCTGGGGACTGTGGTCTCCTCCCATACTTAGGTATTCTGCTACGTATACTACGTAGGTTTTTGTCTGGGTACTATGGTTTCCTCCCATACTCAGGTCTCCTGCTACGTATTCTTCGTGGGTTTTTTGTCTGGGTACTGTTGTTTCCTCCCATACTTAGATCTCCTGCTACGTATACTGCGTAGGTTTTTGTCTGGGTACTATGGTTTCCTCCCATACTTAGATCTCATGCTACGTATACTACGTTGGTTTTTGTCTGGATACTGTGGCTTCCTCCCATACTTAGGTCTCCTGCTCAAATACTAAATGGGTTTTTGTCTGGGTACTGTGGTCTCCTCCCATACTTAGGTCTCCTGCTACGTATACTACGTGGGTTTTTGTCTGGGTACTGTGGTTTCCTCCCATACTTAGGTCTCCTGCTACGTATACTACGTGGGTTTTTGTCTGGGTACTGTGGTTTCCTCCCATACTTAGGTCTCCTGCTACGTATACTACGTGGGTTTTTGTCTGGGTACTGTGGTTTCCTCCCATACTTAGGTCTCCTGCTACGTATACTACGTGGGTTTTTTGTCTGGGTACTGTGGTTTCCTCCCATATTTAGATCTCCCGCATCCTTCCATCTGGGACAATACAAGTGATTAAATTATTTTGAGAGAATTTGTTTTCAAATTGTTGTAAAAATAAATTAATTTTAAGTAATTTAGCAGTTCTGCGCCAAAATTCATAGGTACTGTATTTATATAATTAATAGAAAGATTAAAAACTCCATAAAACTGTAGTAAATACTTAAATACTGTTATAAGCCTGATATTGAAATTGGTCGATATAAATTAAAATAATTAATATGCTGAACTTCGCTGATCTTTATGAAAACTACCGTTGACTGGACATTGGATTTTTGTAAATTTGAACTTTTCAGACTGTATCAAACCTTCCAGCTGTGGACCGAGGAACCAATGTTACATGATGCTAATCTTTACCTACCTGCTCTCCCTCCACAGTATCAGTCAGATAGACTCCACCTGCTGTTTCAGAACCAAGTGGTGTGTACCATTTTTGATCTAGAAGGGAAGAGACAATTGTTCAGTCAAGGAAAGATGTTAATTTTGTGCATTGGATCAATATCGAATTATAAATTCTGCAATAAAAAACAACATATTAAAAGCAAAAAGACTGTTTACAGAATACTCATGTGGACAAATTCTCAATAGTATTTAATGTTTTTATTCCAAGGACCCATGGCTGGAGACAGTTGACCATGACAGGGTGCTATTTGAGCTGGCCCAACTGACCAGTGAATGGAACACATCTCTGCTGGGTTCAGAGGTGAAACACACCGTTACCAAGGAAACAGGGAGGATACCTACAGGTAAGAAAACAGTTTGTTTGTTTGTGGTTTTATGTCCTCGCAACGGCCATGGTCATATGAGGACAGGTAACTAGGGAGATACAACAGCCATGGGCATATGAGGACAGGTAACTAGGGAGATACAACAGCCATGGTCATATGAGGACGGATACCTAGGGAGATACAACAGCCATGGTCATATGAGGACGGGTACCTAGGGAGATACAACAGCCATGGTCATATGAGGACAGAAGGTAACAAAACAAGGGAAAATGTCTACAGGTTAAAAAGCAAAGATGGGATCGACAGGTAAACAAAGCGGAAATACTGAGGGTATTTTTGTTTAACAGGATTTCTAGCAGTATTTTTTTTCGAAGTACCGCTATATATGGCCACACTAATTAATGTTGTATCCTTAAGTAATAACCTTTTGTTCCTTAGCAACAGAAAAAATCATTAGTCGGCTGCAGCGCCATGATCCTGTAAAAGAGTTACCTGACCAGCAGCCTCTGAAAGCAGTTGTAGAAGACATCAGCATCACTGTGATGCAGGAGAAAGCTGCCATTATGCATGTCCTGAAGGCTGACATCAATGCCCTGAAGGATTACGCCAAGTAAGTGAGAACCTTATTAATATCCGTAATCTGTAATTTTGTTCTTTGGAGATTTATTTTTTTCCTCATTTATAAGTCATAACAACGGGTCCTGAAGTTATCTGATCCATGTGATTCATTTCTGCGTGACCCATTGTACTTCTGATAAAGGATGCTCACCATCTTTGAAGATTTTGATCAACCTTTATTTTTCATTATGCTTTATTAGATCTAGGGAATCCATCCCCAGATCTGCCCTAGAACGCTGCTGCATTTTCGACCTTAGGACTGTTGGATCGCCTTATTTATTTATCCATTGTACTTTAAACTTGTAATTTGCATCGATTTGTGTTTCATTCTTTTAATGTGAAATAATATTGAAGAGATATATACAAGTAGTAAGGGATTTTTTTAATTAGAAATCTTCTGTGCATTAATGCCAATATTTTGCACAGCAAATGGTTGCAGTATATGTAGAGTTATTGTAATCTGAAGTCACATTCTGAGTGTTATATTACATTTGTAAGTGGTTGTCTCCCTTAACAGGTCATTTCATGTTCGGACCTCCCAGCATGTTGCCTGTGACGATGATTTCAGCAGACTTCTACCCCAACTCTACTACAACAGACCAAAACAGGTAGTTAACGAGAAAGGTCCTTATCTTAATGATCAATGGAGGGGCAAGGGGAGAGGGCGATAGAAAACTAATGTGTGAGCTTTTAAAGATGTTTGCTACCCTGTGTTAATAGATATCATCCTTATGGAAGAGTTCCATAAGAAATCTGTGACTGTTTTCACGATGTATGGTACTTTAGATTTAGGTAATTAATATGATTTATATTGAGAATAAAAAAATAAAAGTAACCTATCTTTAGTTTTTGTGATATTTCTAAATTATGGAGTGATATTTCAGCAAAATCCATTGGCATCATGTTTGGTGATGTGCAAGTGGTTTTTAGCTCATTGGGCACGAAGTGCCAAGTGAGCTTATGCCGTGGCGCGGCGTCCGTCGTCCGTCAACTTTTCGTTTAAACAACTTCTTCTGAAGAACGGACAGGCCTAGAGTCATGATATTTGGCTGAAAGCTTCGTTGGTAGGAGCCCTACA
Organism: Mizuhopecten yessoensis; assembly: GCF_002113885.1. NCBI lineage: Eukaryota > Metazoa > Mollusca > Bivalvia > Pectinida > Pectinidae > Mizuhopecten > Mizuhopecten yessoensis. The sequence goes on along the minus strand of NW_018403789.1, from coordinate 270,605 downwards.
AAGTTTGAGAACGAAAATGACCTTGACCTGTTTTCAAGGTCACAGGGGTCAAATATGTCAAAAACTTCAAACGACTTCTTCTAAAGAACTAAAAGGTATAGAATCTTCATATTTGGCTGATGGCTTCCT
>NW_018403789.1:242996-269703 GCF_002113885.1 Mizuhopecten yessoensis | reverse complement strand
AGCAACTTCTGAAGAAGAATCAAAAAGCATAGAATCTTATAATAATATTTTGCTGGTAGTTTCAACAGATGGAGCCAACAAAGTTTGCGAGGGAAATATTTTTAGTGCAATATAATATTTAATGAGAATATTTTGCTATGACTGCTTAAATATTCAGGTGAGCGATACAGGCCCTCTTGGGCCTCTTGTTTTTTCTTCTCTTGCTTCTTATTGGGGACAAAGAAGGACAAAATATTGATCTGCTTCCCAAATTTTATTGCTTACGATTTTTCATCTTTTTCCCTCTCACTTTTAATTCTTTCCTTTGATATTTCCCAAGCTGATCTAGTTAGCCGATGTCAGGATTATGTGACGGGTGATAGAGGTGTTATGTTCCTCTATTGAGGTTATAATGTTTCACAGCCTAGCTGCATTGGGGTCAGAAGAAACTTGAGCTAGACATTTCATTGAGATGGTTCTTCAAAGTGGCTCTTGCAGTGCTTATATAGATATATATTATCTGCAAATGCCGACTTGACTGTAGCTGTTTATGACGAACAAACAAACATCAATGCTATCTACTTTCTCATGCTGCATCTGTGTCACCCTAAAATACTAGTCGCTTCCTACTGACTCGGCTAGGGAGAATTTCTCTCTAGCTCATTCAGTAAAGCCTAGGACTAGTAAGCCAGAGGTCCCAATGTTTGAGTCCTACAAGAGGATTTGAAAAATTAACGACCTCTATTACATTTGTTTCAGGTGAAGGTTACCATAGAGTGTAAGAGTGTCATCAACCCCCTACACAAGTGTTCTAACCCGGCAGTCGTCCACGTTAATGTGAGTACAGTTTTAGTAAAAAGATATAGTAAAACCATGTTCGATCATTTCTCAAAAACATTTTCATTTATTCAAATCACATTTCGACTAAATGCTTGATCTTCTCAAATGTCAAATGAAACAGTAAAATATCTGAAATTTGTTTTAGATGAAAGAATCATCTTGACCACAATAAAAGATTGCAATGCAGACAGACTAAAATAAAACATTGAAAGTTACTAATAAAGTAAAAAACATTTCAACAATTGTTTACACAATTTTTATATGAAACCAAAGTGTTTTGAGATCTTTCAGCTTCTATTTTAGCATTAAATCATTTATATATTTTACAAATTGATTCTTTATTCTGTGAAACTTTTGTAAGGGTTGCATCAGAAGTTTTAAAACGTAATAATAGATTTCTTAAAAGGCTCCTGAGGAACAGCTTTTGAACTTGGTCTTTTGGAAAAAATCCATGACTCATAAAGACATTTTATCATATAACTTAAAAAATTGGTATAAATAAAGTTTGAAGTAAGAAAGGAATCATGGAAAACTTAATGAAAATGTTGTTCTTTCCTTCTGTTCTACCTTAACAGATCAGGGAGAAGGCTACAGATGAGGTGGTCCAGAGACAGACTGACGAGAATCGAGCCGAGTTCAAACAGCTGATGATAGAGGGACACAACCCTCCCCCACGGGTTGTGTGTGTGTCTGTTGTTCACTTGGAGAACGCCATCACGTGAGTAGTCAGTCCCGAGACAGTTTTATACAGACTTGTCATATAATTCTATTGGGAAAATAGTTTTGATTAGGAGTAGAAATATTAGATTTCTAATGCCTCCTATGAACAACATTTACTTGGTATGGTAACATAAGTTCTGCACCTTATTAGATTTTGGAGCCATTGGTCAAGGTTAAATTGTCAAAGCTCACACTTGACCACTTTTTAAGTAAATGGATATGGACAAGATAGCTCATGAACCCTAGAACAGATTCAGTTTATATTTACACAATAGTATGGTAACATCAAGTTCCAAACCTATGCACATTTTGGTGGTCATCGGTCAAAGTTAAAAGGTCAAAGGTGTTAGGTCATGTTTGACCTCTTGTTGACAAGTTGGAACTACCTTCTGTATACTGAACACATGCACCTAGGCCGCATTCATTTATCGCGATCCAAACGGTTGGACTGGTTGAACCAGGGTTGTTTGTTTATGAATTAAGGTTGGACCTAGTAATCTGATGCCGCTTTCAGGCAAGCTTTGATAAAGTCTTGGAAGACCTGCGTTACCATTTTAAGCAGATCTGCCAGGATTTATACCTGAAAATGTTACATTTAAAAGCAGACAAACCAGTTGAACCGGATACGCAAAAGGGGCCAATTTTGCTCTGAAGCGGCACCAGGTCATGCCTCTATTAAATTGTGGCATCCTAATCAGTTTGACATTGTTAATCGCTGTAAACTATTCTATTAAACAAATTAATTATCTCATTGTCTAATAGATGATTGTTCAGAACACCTCAGACTAAGTTCCACTTAATATGTGGTTCATTACAAAACATCATCCCCCGATTAAGACAATTCTGTCTTTTAAGAAAAATGGGCATTAAGAGATTTTAAAAGCGTTGCCTTGTGTTGTAACTGTAGGATGCTGGTGAAGTTGTCGCGGAGCTGTACAGATGACGCCCTCCTGTCTCACTACAACGACGTTGCATGCTCACTCTTCTTCCACGTGGCAGAATCCTTCAACGATGACATCCAGTTTTACCCTCCCACTAAACAGTTCTTCTCCTCATGTATGGACTTACTGGGAAAGGTATGCTGTTTGACCTTAATTGCAATAGAAGTGTTGGTTAGAAGATTATTTGCTTTTCAAATAGTTGTATCATTAATAGGTATATTTGTAGATACCTCTTTCAGTCATAGTCGAGGGTACCCTGTTTTGTGTTTAAATATGTCCATGAGTTTGTACAATTATACTACTGATAAAAGAAGAAGAGAACATTTTTTATTCTGATGATATCTCCCACTCTGAGGTCCCAGTTGGATTGCTTTCGATTACTCACAATACTTTGCCTTGTTATCACAATTCATTATCTCAACTCTCATTTTTCCAAATATTTCTAAACCTTTTACAGAATTTCAGGGTGAGATGTGCCATTGCTGAACTCTGTTTTTAAGTAAAACCATGTCATACATAAATACCAATAACAGGGAGCTAATGCTGTAGCTCCTACACTATCATGGGCATGGATGACGGTCTAAGGGTCATTTGTGGAAAGCCCTGCTGTTGATTCATACCTAGACTCTTTTACATCTGTGAAACGTTTTAGTCTTGTCACTAATAGCCTGTGATCCTTGTTATATATAATTATTCTGTTGCCATGGTTACTTACAGGAGTTCATACAACAAAACCCAAGTCAGACAGAGTTTGTACTCCAGTTCTCATTGGACAACCCAACGTTGGCCGGCCACATGTCGCCACATTTCATCCCGCTCAACAGTGCCCAGCTTTATGTGGCCATGTACGAACGCCTGGTTCAGGTCCTACAGCAGCAGGCCCCACACCTTGTATTTACACTTCTGACAAAGGTAAAATACCAGTAGCCTCGTTAACATTGTCAAATGACGGAGAGCTAATGCTTCAAGCCCTACATTAGCGGTGGCGTGGGTAAAAGATCTCGGGGTAGTTTGTGTGAAGGCTTGCCATGCTTCAATGTGTGCAATAGCATGCTGATATTTTACAGGAATGTTTGTTTGAGGTTTAACTTTGGTGGAGTGAAGCCAAAACGGAATATGATCATAAATGTTATGTAGCTAAAATAGCTAAAATGAAGAATATTAATTTGCTTACAGAAATTCAAGGAAGTCTTTTAGACATCCATTTGAATTTATTTAGATGTTCACAATAAGCCTCAGAAAAACTCTTTAACATTGCAATTATTTGACTTAAAAGGATATTATAATACATACCTGTAATGTATTAAAATGATGTGTTGACAGTTTGACATCGATGAATGGCTGACAAAGTCCACTCCTGCCCTGACGGAGATTAAGCGATATGGAGAGGTGTTAGGACGAGCCTTGTACAGCTGCGGGGCCAACCCAGACAGCAAGCACGAGCTAGTGTTTGAGTTACGTACTTGTTCAGCTGCAGGGCCAACCCAGACAGCAAGCACGAGCTAGGGTTTGTGGTACGTACTTGTACAGCTGCAGGGCCAACCCAGACATCAAGCACGACCTAGTGTTTGAGGTACGTACTTGTACAACTGTGGGGCCAACCCAGACAGCAAGCACAAGCTAGTGTTTGAGGGACGTACTTGTACAGCTGTGGGGCCAACTCAGACAGCAAGCATGAGCTAGTGTTTGAGGTACGTCCTTGTACAGCTGTGTGGCCAACCCAGACAGCAAGCACAAGCTAGTGTTTGAGGTACGTACTTGTACAGCTGTGGGGCCAACTCAGACAGCAAGCATGAGCTAGTGTTTGAGGTACGTACTTGTACAGCTGCGGGGCCAACCCATTCTTCAAGACACTCTCTATATTTTCAGATTTACTGTACACATATGAACAGGCTGCTCCAGCACAGATTTCCCAGCAATGTAATGGTGGTCCTGAACATTCTGCTACAGGGTAAGTATTGTCTGAATCAAAATTCTAAATGGATGTAAAAGGGGATGTGGTGGAGGTCGGGGGTGAGAAAAAAGTATGCCAGATGTAAAAGGGGATGGGGTGGAGGTCGGGGGTGAGAAAAAACCATCATGGATGTAAAAGGGGATGGGGTGGAGGTCGGGGGTGAGAAAAGACTATGATTGATGTAAAAGGGGATGAGGTGGAGGTCGGGGGTGAGAAAAGACTGATGGATGTAAAAGGGGATGGGGTTGGAGGTTGGGGGTGAGAAAAGACTGATTGATGTAAAAGGGGATGGGGTGGGGGTCGGGGGTGAGAAAAGGCTGATGGATGTAAAAGGGGATGGGGTTGGAGGGTGGGGGTGAGAAAAGACTATGATTGATGAAAAAGGGGATGGGGTGGAGGTCGGGGGGGAGAAAAGACTATGATTGATGTAAAAGGGGATGAGATGGAAGTCGGGGGTGAGAAAATAACTATGCTGGATGTAAAAGGGGATGGGGTGGAGGTTGGGGGTGAGAAAAGACTATGATTGATGTAAAAGGGGATGGGGTGGAGGTCGGGGGTGAGAAAAGACTTTGATGGATGTAAAAGGGGATGGGGTTGGAGGTTGTGGGTGAGAAAAAAACTATGCTGGATGTACAAGGGGATGAGGTGGAGGTCGGGGGTGAGAAAAGACTATGATTGATGTAAAAGGGGATGAGGTGGAGGTCGGGGGTGAGAAAAAAACTATGCTGGATGTACAAGGGGAGATCCATCACTGCTGAATATATTGAGGAGGTGGGGTTCAAAAACCAGCATTGCTGGATGTAAATAAGGGAAGTGGAGGATGAGAGTTGATGCAAGTTGCTGTTGAGGTTCTGAAGGGGTGGACAGTGAATCACTAAATGATCTATGCTGACACTTTTTCATCAAAAACTTGTCAAGGAAAAAGCAAATGAAAGCTGTTTTGGCTGTGTCATCATTGTCATAGTACTCTGTGATGTGACACGGGCTGATTTTAAACATCTGATATAATATCTTTGGCTATGTGATAAAAACACTAAATAAAATTGTCACATGGTCAGAGACTTAAAATTGCCTTAATTAAGCAATTAAGCCCTTGTCCTACTTTCGATCAATCTTTGTTCACTAGGGATTGGGGGCTTATTTGCAGTCATATACGGTAATATATTTTGCAAAATAATTCACAAAAATAGCTGATCAATGTTTCCATGATAATTTGACAGGTTCAGACCAGCAACAGATCCATGTGAAATGTTGGAATCTGTTTCATATGGCATGCTTTGGAGACAAGGAGGTACAGAGGGAGGGGTCACCAAGTAAGGAAAGTGACCAAGAGCTGATACTGACCACAGACCTGACAACTGACCAGGTAAGTACAGGGGAAGGGGTCACCAAGTACGAAAAGTGACCAAGAGGTGATACTGACCACAGGCATGTCATCTGACTGGTAGGTACAAACAGTGAGGTTTCCTTGTAAGGAAAATGACCAAAAGATTATACTGACCAGTGACCTGTCAACTAAAAAGGTTTTTGCAGAGGGAGCTTACTTATAAATACAGGTGTCCTGAAGATTATACTGACCACAGACCTATCAAATCTATGGTTCAGATGGTGGGTCCACTGTTTAACAAACTGACCAAGAGGTAATGCAACCATAGACCTGTCAACTTACCAGGTGAGCACAGATGGAGACGTGACTCCACACCCAGTAAGGGAAACAAACACAAGATAATGCAAATGTGATGACCATTTGCTTTAGGACAGGTCGGAAGATATTTTATAGGTGATATAATTCATGGGTAGATACCAGTACAATGTATAAGACTTCTCCTACACTTAAAGTAAAGTTGTTATTTACCTATGATTCGCAGGTACGTGAGGTGCTACAGTGGATAGGGGCGTACTACCTCCAGCTGAGGATGTCTTCGCATGACCTGTCCATGTTTGGTCTTTACCCCAGCCTACAGCAGTACATTCCCTATCTCAAGTGTACCATCAGGGATTTGCTCGTCTGTGTCACTTACAAGATGGCACCACAAATTCAGGACGGCAACTTTAACCAAGGTACCCATTCTGGTCTAATTCGTCTTTATTTTCCAAAACTTTGGATAAAGTACCATTCACATTAAATTATATAACTTCAAGCTATATATTTACATCTCTCCCTTCTCCAGCTTAATCAACTCTCTCTGCACATTAATTAGCACCATAAAATATGCCCACTGCATTCATGCTATTGTATACGCCGTCAACATGAAAGTCAATCCTTATTTCAAATCGTTTATACTTTACCTGTTGGCAGTACTGGACTTGCTGTGGCAGACGACACTAGAGACCTTCAATCCCTGGATACAGCCCCTCTCCAAACAGGAGGGTACTCTGTATCCATGGATACAGGCTGACGCGGAGTCTGGCAAAGAGATGGTGAAGGCCTTTCGACATGTTCTGTATAATATCTACACAACCTTTCAGTGTAAGTGAAAACTTCTTTTTTCAGGGAAACCATGTTTAGGTAGGACTCAGAAATGTGGTCAAAATTACGCTTGATTTGATCAGGTAAAGCTGTATTTCAGAAAAGGAGAGATTTTGTACAACATGTTATCTGTGAACATACTTATACCAATAAATGTGCACTTATCGTCGCTGTAACAGCTAAGAACTGAGAGAATATACTGCCTTACTGGCATCTAACTTTTCTAGCAATGGGATATGATTAATATAACGTGGGCACCCGCTCACTAATTCAGCAACGTCGAGCGTGGTCAGTAGTTGGATGGGTGACCGTCCGCACGTTACATTTGGTGTCAGCGTAGTGGCTCTGTGTTATCATGTTAGGACAGTTTCCGGTGGTAAGGGAAGGTGCGTTGATACACAGGGAAAACCTACCAGATTCTCAAGGCCAAGTCTCAGAATGAGACTCTTTGAAGGGGGGAAATAGAGTATATAACAGATATGGAATTTGAGAGACAAATACTGCCTTACTGGCAAGCTAGCTTTTCCAGCCATGCACAATAACCTCCTGGGGACCTGCTAGCTAGTTCAGCAATGTCGAGCGCGGTCGGTAGTTGGATGGGTGACCGCTCACATGTAACATTATGACAGTATGAACTGCCATGGCTCACATTGATATTCTATGAAGCATGTGTTAGCATTTCATGGTAAATATGTTTGTACTGTACACGGGAAAGGTTTGTGACCAGTTTACCATTTACTCTTCAAAAGTAAAATTTATATTATCCTTGTGCTAATTTCACTGTTCACATTTGAATAACTAGGCATTGTTTACAATGTATAGTTCACTATATAGATGCTGTTATGATAAATTCGCCCCTGGTTGACTTTGAAACGGTGTTATTATACAGATGTATGTGTGCCGTACCAGCGCGACATCCTGTCGGAGGTGTGGCAGTACTTTGCCTGCGTGTTGTGTACCAAGACCACACCTGCACATGTGACACAGGTCTACACTGAGGTCCTACGACACCTGCCCTGGGACCGACTCACCCCAAACATCCCCGTCCTGGAATCAATGATGCAGGTAAATTATAAGTACAACGGCAATTACCTATTCGTTTCTAATTATCGTTACTGGTAATAAGTATCTCTTCAGATCTGACAGACTTGCACAGTAGTAACTAACAATGATTTTTTTCTGACATGTCTAGTCTGTTTATTGTGGAACACAACATTTGTTATCCATTATGGACAGGTGTTTGAATCTTATACACATGTTCAATTCACATAAAATTGTGTAGAGGAAGTTGAATATTTTAAAGTCTTGACCAAAGTTTTCAAAGCCTGGTTAGCTTTATAAGAGTTTTACGCAAGTTTTCAAAATGCAATTAAAATGAAATATCTGAATTTACAGCTGAAGGACACCAACAATGCTGAGAGTTTTGAGTTACTTGCCTACATCGTGTGTCAAGTTGACTGGACCAGTGTGCTACAGTTCTACGCCCAGTCATACCCCGGGGAGGGACCGACCAAGGTCCTCAACTGTGTCCTCACCCTCCTCATACAGAGCTTCGGGGATCAGAAACACATCGAGGTAGGGGGAGATCAGCTAAGGATAAGTATATATATCGGTATTGTCTGGTTGTGCTTTACTTGTGTCATTATAGTAAAAAACATATTTGATGACTAACCTCTAACAAGGCTTTGGCAGTAAGTTTACAAACAATCGCTTGAAGGAACACTGTGTTTTAAACTACTGTTTACAAATTAAACAGGATCATAGATTTATGCATTATGGAAAGAAACAAAGTTTTAAATTGAAAAAAATAATGTAAACTTCTTGATGCTGCAATATTTATAAAATAGTGTTTTTATTTGTGTAAGATAAGAAAAGATGCTTTATGAAATTTACTGAACATGTATCTCAGAACAATCACTTCAATTTAACTAATTCTCTGTGTTATAACTTAACACAGCCCTACAAACACCGCTGATTACATATTATGTTTTGGTAATGTGAGTACATTACTTTTTATTGTTTACTTTTTATGACTTTGATTCGTTTTCCATTAGATTCCACTCTTTATGACTTTGATTTGTTTTCCATTAGATTCCACTCTTTATGACTTTGATTTGTTTTCACTTAGATTCCACTCTTTATGACTTTGATTTGTTTTCCATTAGATTCCACTCTTTATGACTTTGATTTGTTTTCACTTAGATTCCACTCTTTATGACTTTGATTTGTTTTCCATTAGATTCCACTCTTTATGACTTTGATTTGTTTTCACTTAGATTCCACTCTTTATGACTTTGATTTGTTTTCCATTAGATTCCACTCTTTATGACTTTGATTTGTTTTCACTTAGATTCCACTCTTTATGACTTTGATTTGTTTTCCATTAGATTCCACTCTTTATGACTTTGATTTGTTTTCACTTAGATTCCACTCTTTATGACTTTGATTTGTTTTCCATTAGATTCCAATGCTAGAGCAGAAGATGCAGATAGCAGAAAAGTATGATTGGCAGCCATTGGCCTCCGACAGTTTCCGCCATGCCTGTAATTGGCTGCTTCAGACATGTGACCCTGGGTGTGTCTTGGTGGAGAGATCGTCGTCGACAGCTCTAGGAACTAGGTCTGTACCTGCACGTGCGGGCAATACTGGAACACCCATTGACTCTGTGATAACCAAAACAAGATCATATAAGTCCTGTTATTGCTGATGTTTCGTGTATTTTTCTCTCTCATAAATGAATAACTTATATTTTATTATTTTATAATTGATAATGATGATCCTTTACTTTACAGGGAAGTTCAAATTTTTTATCTGATTTCATTAAAACTTGGCACCAAAATTGCAAGGTCCAGTTGTTCAAAAGTTGATTAGCTTGATCAGTGATTAGTGCAAACAAACTTGTGTATCTTTAAAACACCACTATTTATTAACAGAGTTAAAACTTTTCAGAACCAAATATTTTAGAGTAAAATTATATGCAAAATTACGAGTTTCTACGTTGTATATTGACCAAATTGTTAGAGGTTGAAAATGAAGTTAAACAGTGATTAAGCTAATGACCTTTTGAACAGCTGGACCCTGGTGTTGTCAATCAGATCATATTAAATATATAATATAACATGGAAAGCTAGCTTGGTTAAAGTTGCATCAGGGTTCAATATCAGAATGGTCCCTCACTTGTAGCTAGACTATATGAGTATATTTGTATATATCTCATGGACAGCCAATCAGTATCAGTCAATCAGATTATGTTAATTATAAACTATAACACGTAAACACTCTTTGACAGGTTGATTAAAGCAGCATCAGGGTTCAATGTCCAGTACTCTGGTCAGTGGACGTCCGAGTTGTCGACCAAACGTCAGTGTTACGTCCACACCGTAGTCCAGCTTCTGTGTCAGTGTACATTTGGGACCAACATCAACCTGGGCAATCTGTCCACTGCCATTCTTAACCTCATGACGGAGACGGAAACTGTCGGTGCTTCAGGTACTGTATAATTAGCACAGGCTTCAAATTGTTACAAAGTTAGATAGTCCAGAGTTTTCACTGAAATGTTTAACTCAGAACATTTCGAGGCTACTTGGGAAATTAAGCATTGAATTTCTATATACAAATGGTTACACTGGATCAAAGTGAAATCACATACCAATGGTATACTGTTAGCGGGAAGTGTTCAGTGCGTTTTAACTTTTAACTTTTTCGCTCTCGGTAATGAGAGAAAATTTATCATGACAGCAAATATTAGTAAAACAATATCATATAGATAGAAGATATATGCCCAGAGCAAAATTAATACTTGGCAAATATGGATTTCAATGGTAGAGGGCAAATATTTGACTGAGAGAAAGTTTTTTTCACAGTAAATTAAACTGTCATGGATGAGACAGTTTGGTACGTATATGAGTATCAACAAGAATTATTGTGTGTAAGGGAAAATAAGCATGTAAAAACTGTTTGTAGATATCAGAATACTGGTAAGTCATTAAAAACTGTTTGTTGATTACATATGACCTTTATTAGTACGAGGGAATTTCCCATTAGTTCAGTTGGTAGGGCAATTGACTAGGAGGGAATTTCCCACTAGTTCAGTTGGTAGGGCAATTGACTAGGAGGGAATTTCCCATTAGTTCAGTTGGTAGTGCAATTGACTAGGAATCCGTGTTCTCCTGTTCTTTTCAAAGCAGAGGCACTTAGAGACCATTTGTGGACACTCTGTGGGGCCCTTGCTGAAGTGTTATGAGTGTTAGGGATCTAGTTACATACTTTTCTATATTTGAGATGTCATTCATTGTAGTGGTGGATTTGAGAATGCAACGAGATGAAACTTTAGATTTGGTCAAAGAAATCTTTGGTTTACTCAACAACTGTAACCCGGAAAACAATTCCCTGGATGTTGTCATGACAACGGTTGTCGAGTGGCTGCAGTCATCACCACGAAGCATCCTCCTGTTGCCTTGTGTCAAGGCTGCATCGCGTTGCCTCGCCTCCCACACACAGATTGTACGCATCGTGGAGGAATGTATCCATGTTTACTTCAAGGGAGGTAAGAAGGATATTACAGTATTCATTGTAATAAGCCATAACAGAGTGTCTGAAAAGGTTTTCTGAAGGGACTGTCCAATCATAATTGTGTTGTTACCTTGGCTTTATACTTTAATAGTGAAGTATTTATGTATGCTTGATATGTGTGGCTTCTTGACTTGAGTTCAGAATATTTAAAATAAAAATATTCATTATCTTACCGATCAATTATAAACAAATCGGGAGGTTGCTGAAAGCTACCCGTAAATAGTATTTAGTTGAGAGTATTGTTGAATGTTTGTTTAATCTGACAATTTCTCGACGATTATTTATAAAACCTATGTGACTCCGTGCCGTAGGGATGGACCAGACTGCGGGTGGAGGCTGGGACCAGGTGTTAGCGGCTATACAGATACCGGACTTGAACACTGAAGAGTTCCTCGAGACCGCCCTACAAGAGGAGTCGTATCTACTGCTGTACGGATACTGTGTCCTCCAGCAGCCTCTCTGTCAAGACGTTGCACAATTCTCAAACCTCGTAAACATTATACTGACCTGGATCAATAAAGCCAAACCTACGTAAGTCATATAGGCAAGAATTGAAAAATTACACAATGAATTTAGATCACAACATTTCAGTCCAATAACCATCAATTTTCTTACCTCACAAACTCTTCATTGTTCCAAAAACGTTTAGGCCGAAACATGTCCGCACTGTGGATAGAGTCAAGGAAATGTAATTTTTGGACAAGAACTAGTGATGTTGGACAGGAACTAGTGATGTTAGACAGGAACTATAGTGATGTTGGACAGGAACTAGTGATGTTGGACAGGAACTAGTGATGTTGCTTATCCTTTCTTTTTGAGATTCTAAGAATTTGAGAATTTAAGTAAGCTGTACAGCTGTGCTGCACTTGATCAGAATTGTGTAGGGGTGTTCTACACTCAAAAAAATCCACAAATACTACATTGATTTTGAACAGTAAATCCAGACATCTGTTATTTTGACTACATTCCTTTATTATGATTAAAACGGTTGAATCGGTTGAACATTTGGGTTAGAAATAAGGTTGTACCTAGTAATCTGGTGATGCTTTCAGACGAGCCTTGACAAAGCCTTGCAAGGCCTGCATAAACATTTGCAGGTCTGCTAGGATTTCTCTTAAAAACAGACCAACCGGTTGAAACAGATATGTGAAAGGGGCCTAGGTCTTCATTCTTACAGACCACACTGACTATGATTAATAACATCAATCTAACATGGACTGGAGTATTAAAAAGATGAAGCCAATGATTGCAAATAATTTCTTCCCTTTCATAGACATCTTATAATACTGTAAGCATATCAGTTTTAACGATGTACTTATTTAAGCTGTTTTCATGCTATGTCTTGTCTGCTGATTTATGTTTGTTGCTAAAATTAGACCATATAGCACAGACTATATCCTAACCATAATTTGAAAGATTTCACAGGACTAAATGCCAACTCACTTGCATACATACATGAAAGAAACCCTCTATTTTGGTGTCAGATTCTCAGCCGATGTACCTGGCTTACAGTGCTATACACCTACTGTACACAACGTATTATGTTGTAGTCTATTTTAGACAACAACACTTGCACTAAATATACACCAGTATGTTGGTACTGTGATTCTGCTAATTTAAGAGTGGGCTATTAAGTTGAAATCCCTTTGTACGCTAAAATATTAAGTGTACTAACATAAGTATGCTAACAGTGATTGTGAAAACTCAACTCCATTTCTTTGTTTTAGTGCTGAAAATGAGTCGAAGCTAATGCTGCTGTGCTTCAAGCTCCTAGAACTTGTGCTTCTACAGCTAGACTTCAGGACCAAGCATGCAGACTGCATCAAAACTCTCAATGCCTTTGTGGCATCCCTACACCAGCTGGGAGAGGACAGAGCCTCGACTGGAATCCTTGGGGCTATTGGTTTCGGCAAACGGTCCACACTCTCCATCAAGTAAGAATCGGGATACGTAGAACACACTATCCTTAGAAACAGATAAACCTATTTTGGCAGTCTAGCTAGCTCCTTAGAAACAGAGAAACCTGTTTTGGCAGTCTCCTTAGAAACAGAGAAACCTGTTTTGACATTCTAGCAGGACCTTCTTTCAGTCACATTGGTCCAGCTTCATTCTCTTGATCATCATGATAACATGAATGAAACTTCCAAAATAAAATATGCACAGCTGAAGTGGAGTGGTCGGGTGGTGCAGTGGATAGCGCAGTTGCCTTTCACCCAGGCGGCTGGGGTTTGATTCCCCGATCGGACAAGGTTGGGGTCACCTGCCCGACCACGTGGGTTTTCTCCGGGTACTCTGGTTTCCTCCCACACTTAGACCTCCCACGCGCTAACATACGGGCTAACAAGAGTGATTAATATAAGTTGAAATAACTTGTTTCATAATTAAAGTTTATAACTTGTGACCTTGCTAACAAACTGTGAACATTGTGACCTTGCTAACACACTGTGAACATTGTGACCTTGCTAACACACTGTTAACATTGTGACCTTGCTAACATACTGTGAACATTGTGACCTTGCTAACATACTGTGAACATTGTAACCTTGCTAACACACTGTGAACATTGTGACCTTACTAACACACTGTGAACATTGTGACCTTGCTAACACACTGTTAACATTGTGACCTTGCTAACACACTGTGAACATTGTAACCTTGCTAACATACTGTGAACATTGTGACCTTGCTAACACACTGTGAACATTGTAACCTTACTAACAAACTGTGAACATTGTGACCTTGCTAACATACTGTTAACATTGTGACCTTACTAACAAACTGTGAACATTGTGACCTTGCTAACATACTGTTAACATTGTGACCTTGCAAACATTCTGTGAACATTGTGACCTTGCTAACACACTGTGAACATTGTGACCTTGCTAACACACTGTGAACATTGTGACCTTGCTAACACACTGTGAACATTGTGACCTTGCTAACATACTGTGAACATTGTGACCTTGCTAAACATACTGTGAACATTGTAACCTTGCTAACATACTGTGAACATTGTGACCTTGCTAAACATACTGTGAACATTGTGACCTTGCTAACATACTGTGAACATTGTAACCTTGCTAACANGTGACCTTGCTAAACATACTTTGAACATTGTGACCTTGCTAAACATACTGTTAACATTGTGACCTTGCTAACAAACTGTTAACATTGTGACCTTGCTAATATACTGTTAACATTGTGACCATGCTAACACACTGTTAACACTGTGACCTTGCTAACATCTGTGAACATGATGATGTCAAATTTCATAGCGGAGTATTGCTGTTTTAAAATAAGAATGTTTTGTTGAATTAATGTTTGATTTCCCTTCCAGATTTCGTGTCATTGCCCGCAGTCTGTCCGCGCTGGTATCCTCACAGATATACGGAGAAACTGTACTGCGCATGCAGCCAAATGAACCACTTGCCAACACCTCACAGGCAAAGACTGAGGTTGGAGCTCTTCAGGCCTTGAAGTCCAATAAACAATACCAGCAGCATCGCAGCGAGATCCAGTCAGCGTGTGATCTTGTGATGAACGAACATCATTGTCTGCGGGATGTCTTCACGCTCATGCGTAACTTGTGTGTGGCATTCTACCCAGACAAAGAATATCTCTCTGTGATTCACCAGTACAAGTAGCTATTGGCCATGTGATCTGTTCCCATAGCAACAGGTCTAGTGATTTGCTTGTGTGATCTACACATATTATACGAACCCAGAACAAAAACCCACCTGTCATGTTTGAATATGACCTGTCTGCTGTTTTCACTTTGCATATAGATACTGGTCATGTGATCTGTCATGTGACTTGTAGGCATAATACAATAGGTCATATGATATTTGTCCAAGGAGAACTTATTTGAATTTGAAAAGGTCCCTTGTTTTGTCATGTTAACATGTTGTTAAATGTTGCATGAAGTTATGGATCATTATTTGAAAGGCATTAGTTCATATACCAGTTTCATCATGTGATATGTTGCTATAAATAAACACATTGTGTCATACATTACTATAAATATAAATGAACCACTTACTAATTTTGTGCAATTATACCTATCACTTTATGTCATAATTCATAAATATGTTTAGACATGTTAATTACATACAAACGTGTTTGAGGGATAATTATGTAGCAGAACTGAACTGGTTCAACTGCTGGTGAACATGTAACTCAATTGCTGAGAGTGTCTGTCTATAGTTCCGAAGGTCCTGGGTTTGAACCTCAAAGTCTGTCCGTGCATTTACTCGCTCCTTTTACAATAATGTACATAAAATGATAATATTAAAGGTAAAAACTGGTTTTTTTTTAGTTAACTGCTTTTTAAAGATGAGCCCTTGAGGAATACCAAGTAACCTGTCATAAACAGATAAACTGGTGAGAGACATATAGAAAATGGCAACCCTTTCTGTAGCATAATAGATAAAAAAATAACTCAGATTAGCCCCAGTTTAAGGAACAAACTCTACCCTTAATTACATGATGCGAATTGTCTATTTCAGCAAATTTATTGATAAGATTAAACAACAGGTTAAGCCTATATGAATTGTCTTCAGCTGTCTATGGCATATTTACTTCGATGTAGTTTGGTACCCATTTGTACTGCTAGGTAGTCTGGAATAGTCCATGTGAGATCTGTGGAAGAAAATAAAGAACTTCATCTCTGGTTCTGAGTGTAAGGTAGAGGGACCAGGGCTCAGAACTTCACTTTATCAATGACCGTGACATATCACAGCATCATTGCTTGCTAAGTCTGGTTTGTTGACCATATGAGAAGCTATCAAAGGGATTTTATCCTAATTTGGGCTGGTGCATCCTTTGGCCAAGGGGACTCAATTTTGTATAAACTGTAAGTGTGGCCGCCCTGGGGGCAGAGGTGGGGCCAACTAGGAGAAATTTGTTGATTTAAAGTCAACATCTTGCTTCAAGTAAATAGTAAGGCCGTTCCAGGAATAATGGGAGGTAGGGAGGCACTTTTTCAGAGACCACACCACCCATGAAATATTAAAAGTGATCTAATATAAGGAATGGTACACAGATCTGGTTTTAACCCCACCACCCATAATATGTTAATACAAGTGCCTCCCACCTCCCCCATATGATGAATTATGGAATAGCCCTTTATTTTTAGTTTTACAAATGTCTTTCATTATAAGCCTGATAATGTTGTGCAATTACATGACCTCTATGTTACTGTAAAATGTTACTATATTTAAATGAATTATTATTGTTCTGTATATATATATAATGTAGATTAATAAGTGTATATAATGTATGATGTATAGATATTAGTGTATATACATTGCAGATTTTGAGATATAGAGGTTGAACAAGACATACAAATGTATATACAGCCATCGATTGCCATGTTTTATGCTTTAAGTAGTATTGGATTTATTACAAAGCTTACTATATACCGGTAATATGTTTAAGTTGATATTAAAAATATCTTTCAAAATACTCGTTAATGCATACATAGTCTTAAACGTCATTCATTTTGTTTCCTTTAAAACTGAACAGCTGTTATCAAAATACTGTATGCTGGGAATTTTTTGCTGCAGTTAAATTTTGAGCTTTTTTTTAGCCTTCCCATTGTGATTGTGTAATGACAGCTATGATAAGTAAACAACACAATAAACATAACAATTAAATGTGAAGGGCGAAATTAACACTGGGCGAAAATTGATTTTGTGGACGAAGAGCGAAATTAACACCGGGCGAAAATTGATTTTATGGATGAAGAGCGAAATTAACACCGGGCGAAAATTGATTTTTGGACGAAGAGCGAAATTAACACCGGGCGAAAAATGATTTTATGGACGAAGAGCGAAATTAACACTGGGCGAAAATTTCCCAGTCTACAGTATTCACCCAGTGTTAATTTCTCCCTTGACATGTAATTACTAAACAAGGTATTATGTGTACTAACTTTTACTGCCTGATTATTTTGCCCTTGTTTCAGAGGGCAAAACATATTTGAAAGTTAAACTGGGGTAAATGTCCTTGTATACAGTACTTGATATCAGAAACTGATGTTTGTTGCCCATTTCACTATAAAGGACCAGTGTTTATTTGTTGTATACAGTGTCATTGATATTGTTTTTCTGTTCATTTTTTGGTGTGTTGCTGGTTTTTGTTTTGTTTTTGTTTATATATAATCAAAACCATTGTGAGAAAGTATTAAATGGAGGGATAAGGGGAGTAAGAGTGGTTAAGATAGGGTTGGAAATGGTTGCGATGTCGGGGTGGGGAAGGGGGGCCCCGATGAATGAGATAGGGATTAATAGAATCTACCTCGACCTTGACAGAGAAATTTCAAACCAAAGAGACAACCAAATAATCATCCTGGGGGTTGGAGATATCTGTATCTATAACACCATCAAGATATGTGCCATTTTTTCTCCCATCATTCCAATACTATGTTTAAAAACAATAGTTTTCAGCAGTTGTCTTGATCTGCACACAGCCTTTCCTTTCAAGGGCTGATTACGATGTCAGGGTGACAGAAAAATATGGGAGACAATTTGGTCAAAGATGGGAGAGGGAAATGTTGCATTTTGGGATAGGGTGATTGAGATGGGGGCGGGTGATTGAGATGGGGGCAGGTGATTGAGATTGGGGCGGGTGATAGAGTTGCCCCGGGTGATTGAGATGAGTATAACATCATTTAGCGTAAAAAAGTGGTAGTGTTATTAATATATTTTCATGTTATTTTACAAAACAAAGATTTATGAGTTGTTTGTTATTATTTACTCATGTTCTATGTAGATATATTACATATACCCTGTATTGTGATTTATAGTGCTTTCTGCCTTTTAAGATTAGGAGAGAAATATTCCAAGCAATTTTAACTATTCTTACGTTCAATCACAGAGTCATTCAAAACAAACTTAAGAATATTTCGTTTAGATTGATTATGAAATTATTTTCATTTTTACAACTCCTAAATGTGACAATATCAGCTCTGTGTTGTCCTCGGACAACTCAGTAAGTGTAAGGGATAAGGTGATGTAAGAATTGTTTAAATTGGTTGAATATTTCGACCACGGTGTAAAAGATAGAGGAACGTATGAAGTGGATTAGACTACTGTAGTTATTGTGTGTTTACTCTGTCTATAAGTTAAAGATATGTAATATGTTTTGTGATGTACGTAAATAAGTTCCACGCATGATGGGAATAAGTTACAGTGTATATAATTCATATACATTGTGTATAATGTATATGATATACATTATATGTAATAATTTATATATAAAAAAATATGTAAAGTAGACATGCTTTATATAATGGTATTGGTATTAACATTATATATAATGTGAATTAGTTACAAATAAGTCATGGTTTTACATTTTATATACATTGTATAATGGATCGATCAGTAAGATGGTACAGTGGAACCCACTTATTATGTTGTACATTGTGTTGTGTATAATGGAAATAAGTTATATAATGATATATACATTATGTATAATGGAAATAGGTTAGATAAAACAATATGCATTATGTATAAGGCAAATAAATTATATAAAGAAATATACATTATATATAATGTAAATAGATTATATAAAGCAATCTGCATTATGTATAATGGAAATACGTTATATAATGATATATACATTATGTATAATGGAAATCGGTTATATAAAGCAATATGCATTATGTATAATGGACATATCATTATATAACTTATTTCCATTATATATAATGCATACTACTTTATATAACTTATTTCCCTTATATATAATGCATACTACTTTATATAACTTATTTCTATTATGTATAATGTACATATCATTATATAACCTATTTTCATTATACATAATGCACATATCATTATATAACTTATTTACATTATGTATAATGGAAATAAGTTATATAATGATATGTACATTATACATAATGGAAATAAGTTATATAATGATATGTGCATTATGTATAATGGAAATAGGTTATATAAAGCAATATGCATTATGTATAATGGAAATAAGTTATATAAAGTAGTATGCATTATATATAATGGAAATAAGTTATATAAAGTAATATACATTATGTATAATGGAAATAGGTTATATAATGATATGTATATTATATATAATGGAAATAAGTTATATCCTTTATCAAGACACAGTGTCAAACAGAACAGTTACATGTACATATACATCATATTACAAGAAGATAGAACTGATATACTATAATTGAAAATATAGCTCTATATATATGTATATACATGACACAGTATATATATTAGGATATTACTGAAGTATAACCAACTTGTGTGGAGTAATTTGATGATTTCAAGTCTTGCTTCTGTTTGGTAGAATTTTATGAACGTTTTATTCTGCTGCTGTCTAAATTCATTTTCAAACAATCTTATCGTTTGTAAATATTACTGTTGAATGTAACTGTAGTTTAATAATGTCAATGTGATGGTGAAAATAAGCTAACCTCTCTCCTCACTCCTGAAACAGGTTCAGGGGCAAACTTTGTATCAAGACTTTTTGCTATTTTCCAAACAAACTGTACAAAATTACCGATAAATGGAACAGCAACTGTCACTGAAAATGATTTGAGATTCTGAATATTAATCTGCTAAAATCAATTCTCGTGATAGAATTAGATTAATGAAGTTCTGACTGTACATTTTACACTTGATCCTCCTTGATCAACTCTGATTTCCAGGATTACCAAGTTATTTTCTGTATAAACTGTTACGTTTGTTATCAGATTTCAAAATGATTTGGTATGAGATCAGTATGTAGAGCAATAGCTTGAAAAGGTGTTTGTTTTCACAATCAAATCTTTCTCACATGAAATCAAAGTTTGCTATTTTATAGATTAATACAGATAGTTTTTAGTAACTCTTTCAGTTTAAATTGAACATGAAAAATATCATTTTAAAAATAAATAGTTTTGATTTATTTGCTTGAAATGTTTTTGCAAAGAAAATTTCAGAAAAATACCCACCTTAAAAATGCATTGATTTTATGATCCGGCATTGTATGTGTCAAACGCACGTGACACAACGTTTCAAGATTAACTGCCTAGCAAAGGGACCGGTCGGTCTTGAAACATTTCTCGTGTATAAAGCAAAACTTGGATAGATATCTAAATCATAATTTGTACAATTATCATCAGAGAAATATTTGAGAAAAAAAACAACACAAAATGTTTATTTTTTATGCTTGAAATGTGTAGCAATATGTAATCAATATATAGGCCTACGGTGGGAGAGCTAGAAACAAATACTATGTAGCATGATTATTATCTGTATGAAGTGTGTTTTCGTTATTTTTTGAAAAGATTCATTCACTTTTTGCAGTATGAGAGTCCTACTTGAACTAAACACTTGTGTGGATACAAGTTTGATGTTGGATTTATCGTGAGAGTTTTTCTGATATTAGTTTGTTGTGAACGTTTATTGAAAAGAGGGGTCTCTTTGATGATGAAGGTGTGTTAGAGTTGTCTCCCTTACACATTGACTGTTGTGAGGAATAAATAAATGAATTTTGTTATTTCTTTTTTTTTATGTTATCTTTTCTTATAGCTTAAAATTGTTGATATACAGTTTAAATTATACACACACACAAAACAAAATAAACAAATCATATTTCATAAAAAAGTTGGAGCATAATATTTGTGATTAAAACAATTGTGATTAAAACAGTTGGAAATAAAATGTGATACCATAAATAAAATTGTCAAAATATTTACATAATCATGTCAGAGGTATACATTGCATTTATAATTAAAATCATATCAATTGTTACAAAATATATTTAAGTACTATTTGTTGTGTCAATCAAACCAATGAAATAGACACTGTTTTCGATATTGTTTTACCAATCAGGACAAAACAAAAGCACATTGTAATATAATTATCACAATTGCATTGTGACGGTTGGCTGTGTATCTTTTACGTCCTGGCGTGTACACATATTGTTCGATGTGTCTATCCACTAGACCGTGAGTATCCCCCCACCCCCGGGCCGTCGATCACGTGTTGATACCCAACACAGGTAAATACGGACATGGTTTCCCCATGTATTCTTAGCGATTAGTGTACATAGCCTAATGCTATTGTCATTTGGACAGTATTCTTCAATGGGACCCGCTTACTGCATTAATTAAACACACTAATAAAACACATACTGATAGTGTATATATAACTTGTTTATTTTATTATTTACTTTTATCAGCGCGATCCAATGAAAATCCGGTCTATTTACTCAAAATTAGAATTGCTCAAATTTTGGGTAATAAAAGGGTCGGAATTCGCTGTTGGTTATCATAATATATTTACATTTGAAAGATCATTACTGTGTGTATTAGTTCTCCGGATATTCTACCGTCACGATGTGTTCCTCACAGACCGACTTCTCCATGAGGAAGATCCTTGGTATCGGTAAGTCACCTAAAGTTATGTCTATTCCAAAGGATCATGAAATGATATTTCATATAGTCTCAGTGTAACTTGTTTAAGTTGGAGGAAATCCTCTTACGGAAACTAGCTCTTTAGTGAAAGCCTTCAATAAATTAGATTAGTACATAATTACTTTTCTTAAGTATATATACGTAAGAAAAATAACTATGTACTACTCTAATTATCAACTTCAAAAGTCAAAATGTTTCATGGCCCTGGGACTAGAAATATCAAGACTATTGTACATTCCTATATTTATATATTGGATAGGTTGCAGGTTGAATTAAATATGAACATAATCTTAGAGGTTATGAGGATACAATTTAAGTGTCCCTGTTTTTGTAAAGCTTCCATTCGGTCGTTATTTGAAAACAATACTATTTAAATTAGGTCTAACATTATCAGTTCTATGTATTAATGGGTCTAACATTATCAGTTCTATGTAATAATGGGTCTAACATTATTAGTTCTATGTATTAATGGGTCTAACATTATCAGTTCTATGTATTATTGAGTTAGGATGGACATGTAGTTTAATGCCTGATCAATTAAAAATATCGAAAACTCACAATATTTTGTAAAGGTTGAAATGTATATTATACATATACACAGACAAACAAATCACCAGAACGATTATCGAGGACTTTAGCTGGTACTTGTTCAACTTTTTGAACTTTTGACAAAAAAAGCATTCCTTTTCCTTAGATGACCATTTAGAATATCAAAAAATCAAGTTTGGTTATTATGCCATGTTTTGTATTATTTTAGTAGTGTAATTATTTTGGTTGTTATTAGCTACTGTATTAAAGTTTTGAGCAACCAGGCCATACCAGCGTGTTGTGTTTAAATGTTTAAACCCTTACATACATAAAACTGCACTCTTGTTACACACTTTATCACTGTAAAGTGTGCACGCTATAACTGCTAATATGCAATTATAGTAATTTTTTTGGTAAATTTTGATATGATATGAACGACTGCCGGTACACAACCGTATTTTCTACTGGGCTGTATTTCTTTCATATCTCGTCTCAGTCATTACCTCTTTCTCTTTGAAACTGATAACTGATTCGTCAGTCTAATATAATGGGACAGAAATAGGTCTGTTTAGTTTAATAGGATAAAAAAAACATTAACCCTCAACTTCATCTATTTAGCGTTTGTCAGTATATCTTTGATCGAACCCCGTGAATTGTGTTTACATACCAACATAACTATTGATATATTTTTTGGAAATTAAATATGCTGCATTTTTTTTTATTATTTCCTAACTATTATTTTCACCTTTTACGTTCTTTTTAATCCTGACATGGCTAGATTAGCATCCCTGATCTTGCTATGATTTCGTCTGTAATTATTTTTGTATATATAGGAACACCTACTACCGAGTTTATATTAAATACAACAATTACGTAAGTGCCGTATTGTATATTATACGGATTAAATTACTATGGCCTGAAAAAAGCCACTTAATCGTGTAAATATACTCACCAACTTAACTGACAAAACTAACATTTCATTTGGACAATTATCGTGTTGACACGTCACGAATTGGTGTCTTTGACAGGATTGTTATGAGATAAAGATAATCTGTATGTCTACAGGGTAAATCTACTGATTAAACTAAGGTCAAGAGATAAATCTTACTCGGGGAAAGGGAATACATACCCCCTCCTTCCCACGCTTGTATTGTTACTCGACTAAGATTTTGATGAAATTTAGGTCTTAACTGAGGTACCTAACGATACTAATTTACAATGAAGCATAAAGTGAAGATAGGATCAGAACTATATACGTGACCGATCAGGGAATATCGAATTAAAAAACAATTTTCGTTATAATTGTGAGCTCAATATATTGACAGGCCCGTTACTACAATTAACAATACATTCTTATTTACGATGACGTACGACTCAACCTTAAAAAAAAAAACCAAAATCAAAAGTTCCATAAATGAATGTTTAAGATAACGACAAACACCCCCTTCTGTGCATTGTCCTTCTAAATCATTATTTTACTAAGAAACAGGTAAAATATCTATATTGTGAATGACAATTTTAGGAACTGCTAGCTAATTCCAACACTGATAAATGATAACCACAAGTATAACGTAAGTCGTTATTTAAATCTGAAATTTGATGGATATTTTATAGAAGTAGAGACTGCTGTAATTTTAGAAACGGCCTCGGTTTACACTCGTATTCGAAGGTATATAAGTTTTACACCAATGGTAAATTAATTACCGTGGTAATTAGACGTGAGTCATTTTCATGGTTTCAGTTTTAACTCATTTGAGGTTATTGTTAGGTTAATACCACAAACGTTAATGTCCGTGGTCGTAAACGCTCTGTATGAGTTCCAACCGTTTCAAATAAGCATAGCATAAAAATACGTCCTAATTTAACTTTTCGTCATCTTTGCCTAATATAGACGCACCGCCGAGTTTGTTTTTCTGTCTCGTGAGTGTACTTGATTTGTCTAAATAAGGTCAAGTTAATGGTGCTTAAACATATACAAATCCGTATTAATTGGAAAAACATGTATTAAATTGTATATGATGATTAAAAACATCGACTGGGAATGAAGGAAATTTAGTAAGAGGCGACTAAATTTGGGACCTTATCTCTTCTCTCCTTTCTAAATAACTTTCTTCTTCCTAATGTCTCCCTTGACAATGCCTCACTTTTGGCCATTTGTTGAGCGTTCGCCCCTGTGAGGAAGGCTTTGGGTTCTGTCCCCTGGCCGAGACATACCAAAGTCTTTAAAAATGGTAGTTTATACTCCTGCTTAACGCTCAGCAAATTAGGAGTGGGACGACTGGTTCGCCCGTTGTCAGTATAATGTGACCGGGTGGGGCGTCCTGCTGGGTGTCTTCGGCAGAATGTTTCAGTGAGGTAGCACTATAAAGTCGGCATCAGTTTCGCGCTATCACAAGGAGACAAACACGAACATATCGCAGCCTCCCAATATACACACACATACACTACATGCATGCATCTTGCACCCAGGGGAGGCCGTCCTTAAATGACCCTAGCTGTTAATAGGACGTTAAACAAAATCAAACAAACAAACAAAAGGAAATTTAACTATTTGATATACTCCCATTCTCTGAGATGTCCGAATGGACGTTATTAGTATCTCTGATTATTTTTGAACGAATACAGACTATTTCTAGCTAAGAACAACATGCTGAACATGTATAATAATATATTTTTGGTCGGACGTAATATTGCTATTTTCCCTTGTTTACGGAAATTGTACTCGTGATTGGATTCCCGAACTCAATTAGTGTCCAAAAATCAGAACACTTGTATAGAGTCACGCCCTTCATATCTGGCGCTCGACTGACCACAAATAACCAAAAGAGGTATATTGAAGTATTGTAAACAGATTCATATTTCGGCATGTCCGAATGATTTACTTGAGACCGGAAATGGAAATTTTATTCTCGGTGTAATTTAATAAACGACTAACCTATATTTTGTAACCCTGTGCTAGAGGAACGTGTGACTCACAAGGGTCCTAAATGGGGTCGAACACGGAAATTATACTAATGTGATACTAGACTGACAGATAGGAATATATCACGATTAAATCCCCTTCTAAAGCAAGTCCAGCACAATACAGAGTAGGGCGGAAATCTTGTCAATATTGACTGTTTTATCGATAAATAATACGTACTGTCTGGTTAATTTAACTGCAGTGTATGCTTCACTATGTTGCTTTAAAATGTACACATCAGCATAATTGATTACCAATGTAGCCATCGCTATAATGATATACAATGTAGACATCACTATACCGATTTACAATGCAGACATCACTATAATGATGTACAATGTAGACTTCACTATAATGATTTACAATGTAAACATCACTATAATGATTTACAATCTAGACATCACTATAACGATTTACAATGCAGACATCACTATAAGGATTTACAATGTAGACATCACTATACCGATTTACAATGCAGACATCACTATAATGGTTTACAATGCAGTGTATGCTTCATTATATGTTGCTTTAAAATGTACACATCAGCATAATTGATTACCAATGTAGCCATCGCTATAATTATTTACAATGTAGATATCACTATAATGATTTACAATCTAGACATCACTATAACGATTTACAATGCAGACATCACTATAATGGTTTACAATGCAGTGTATGCTTCATTATATGTTGCTTTAAAATGTACACATCAGCATAATTGACTACCAATGTAGCCATCGCTATAATTATTTACAATGTAGATATCACTATAATGATTTACAATCTAGACATCACTATAACGATTTACAATGCAGACATCACTATAATGGTTTACAATGCAGTGTATGCTTCATTATATGTTGCTTTAAAATGTACACATCAGCATAATTGACTACCAATGTAGCCATCGCTATAATTATTTACAATGTAGATATCACTATAATGATATACAATGCAGACATCACTATAAGGATTTACAATGTAGACATCACTATAATGATATACAATGCATACATCACTATAATGATTTACATCACTATAATGATATACTATGCAGATATCACTATAATGATTTACAATCTAGACATCACTATAACGATTTACAATGCAGACATCACTATAATGGTTTACAATGCAGTGTATGCTTCATTATATGTTGCTTTAAAATGTACACATCAGCATAATTGACTACCAATGTAGCCATCGCTATAATGATTTACAATGTAGACATCACTATAATGATTTACAATGCAGACATCACTATAATGATTTACAATGGGATACATCACTATAATGATATACT
>NW_018403789.1:238553-242519 GCF_002113885.1 Mizuhopecten yessoensis | reverse complement strand
ATTTACAATGTAGACATCACTATAATGATTTACAATGCAGACATCGTTACATTGGTCTTTGATTACTTGACACATTTGATTATTGGTGTACGTCAAGGTAGTGCAAGTATACTATGGCAATGACAATTCTTTCAAATCAATCTCTTCGAGTGCAGAGCCGGCCCTTTTATAATTTAAACTTGTTTCATTATGTAATTGCTTTAACTTAGTTAACTTAGTTTATCCTGAACGCAGGCATATCTGCTCCTATATTCAGATCAAAATAACAATGTGACGTCGCCCAATGGTGTTATGAATCTCCTTTCATCCCAAAATTTATCAATGCGGTTTTCCAAAAGTATTTAAATTTGAATATCTATTATTATCTTTTATTATTTATTAATAATTATTATCGTTTACTTATTTAGATGGCAACCAAGCATACTCTTCCGGCCTTGACCTTGCACAGAACTCCAGGAAACGTAAGAGACGCACGAGGACCATTTTCTCTCCCCAGGCTTTGTCCATCCTAGAACTAGCCTTCTCCAGCAACTCCTATCCGGATATGTACGAGCGCACTAAGTTGGCGGGAATCATTGGAGAGGAAGAGGCCAGAGTTCAGGTAGGCATGCGCAGTAATTAGATGTTCCCATGGGATATTGTCCAGCATATAAATAAAATACATGAATCTGTATCATCTTTGGCAGGTGGAGATCGAACAAAAGACGCTATTGTGTTGTTTTTTTAAATTATTATATTATGTTATTATTCTCGGCAATCAATTTGCACTTCTGTTAAAATAATCACACAATCCGGTTCAAAAGTTGGGTCACAATGTCGTTAGTGTACTTATCGTTAGAGATCATGTAGAATTCTGTATGATGTATTACATGTGTATATATAATAATTGTCCATAGGGCCTGTATCGGGCATCTAATTAATTGTCTGAACAAAGATAGACGTGACAATAAGACATGATGGAGCAAGTCAGTTACAATAACGAACTCTTGATATTGACGATCAGGTTGACATTATAGCAATTTTGGTTTAAATCGAACACCTTTAGTATTCGATAATGCCGCAGACAATTAAAGGTAATCTTTGATTTTGAATTAAGCCCAGCAATTGGCAAGGATCATTACAAGTAACTGATAGAACTTGGAATCTGACATGCCCCAGCCACTAATTCAGTCAAGTACGTGTACCAATCTCCACCTCACAAACAAAAATATTTATAATGTTTTTTCAGACATCCAATCAAAGCAATTTAATACAATTATAAAAGAGATTAGGGGAGGTTATATCAAAGTATCTAAATAATTGTGTTCGTGAGGTGGAGATTGGTACACGTGACTGTTAGGTATATAACGTCCAACACTTTTTTAGTCGACATTAAAACATGTAATATAGAAGTTTCGTCTTTTTCGTAAATTAGATTAGATCGACGTCATATCGCTGAAATAACTAATGAACGACCGTTTTGACTCAAAGTTACGTAATTCTTGTCAATGTAATGTCCATCTCATCATTATTTCATCGTCGGCGGAATTTATAAGTCGAGTTGTCATACATTCAACATGTGATATTCCCTTATGTACATAAAACAGGAATTAAATGCTGATAACTCTTTATATACAGATCAATGTGTGAAAAGGGGGAAATCCTAAAAGATTTATGCCGATCATATCCGATCATGGCTTATATGCCTATAGTACATAGTTCTTACACGGGCTTCCGTTCCATATAAGATTTATTAAACGAGTCTGAGAATTGCAAGATGGAACGAGAAACTGCGTGATGATTTTAAAAATCACGTAGACACTTTATATACTGTATCGATAACGGCTAAACATCAATTCACGAGGTAATGTCATTTTACCGATTCCCCAATGATAGATTAACCCGAAATTGATGATGTCGTATATCGGAATGTTTGGCGCAGCATTCCTACATGTAATTTACCTTGGTTGGCGTGTCTGTGTGTGTGGTGTGGCTTGGCGATGGAATTACAGCATAATGTCATGTTTTGAGCAAAACACTTTCGTTTTTAACTATAAAATAAAAAGTGTTTTCTGCCTGATTTAATCATGAGGGACTTATTCGCGGTTTTGTGCAAAGTGCTCACAGGTATTTTTTCGATATAAAAACCGTGTTACCCTAAAATAAGCATGTTTATTCCATATTAAGGTGACGACTTTTATATCAATAACCAACATAAACGTGCTGTATTACTACACATCTGTCATATCAGAGGACAAATTAGCGATAACATAAATTCCAAATTTTGCGACAAAACTTAAACAAAAGCAAAAAATTTTTCCATGTATAATTTACGACGTAGTTAAAAGTTTTGCCTACCTTTGTGATTACTTTAGTAACCCGTATATATCCGCTATTCATTCTAAATGGCATTGATACATCTGTTGTACAATATGCTCTGAGTTATCATTTGGTCACTCGATTAACCTATGTAGGGCTAAATCAATCGGCTGATAGATTGAGGAGATATTGCTAATTACAGGTAGGGCTAAATCAGACAGGTAATCACAGGTGATACAATTACCATGTCTCCTTAGATAATTACCTCACTCGGTGTATAGCTAGTAAAAACAATGGCGACACAGGTAAAAGACGAGTGTTAATTAATACCTGTCTAACGTGTACACGGCGAAGTGTTGAGTGAAGAGTTCTCGAGGACAAATAGAGTTGAGTATAACTAAATTACACCTGTCTGTGTTAAAAACACCCCGCTGTAGATTATAAATAGGTGTAGAAATCCAACTAGGCTCCATAGAACACCAGCAACGGTAATGCGTATGTCGATAGCAAGATTATCGACAAGGTAAGATACCATTCTAAATACTAATGTCTGGAATTTTAAATGGTCGCACTATACCCCATATAAATTATTACTAGTCAAGAGTTTAAATTATCTTTTATAACATTTTTATCTCATGTTAATGTCGCCAAAAATAGTTACACCATTAACAGGTGATTGTATAAGGAACGGATATTTTGGCACGACTTTCACTTATTTTCGTCATTAATTCCCAAGATGTACAGTGTTCGTTATTCGTCCTTTCTTCCTCAGATAACATCGGTGTTTGTCCATTAAATGTCCTTCATCTTCTAAAAACATCTATGAAGTATAAGGTTTGTGACGCAATAGGGGAGTTAAATGAAGGACGGAGATTATGGCACGACCTTTCACGCAAAGCCGTATCATCATGTCCGTCCATTATACGCACCCTTCCCCATATCAAATGGACATGTCGTATGAGGTCTAAATGAAAACAAGACAAAATAGTTGGTTGTATGCAGGACGGAAATTATGGTACGACATTATGTAAAAAGTCGTATCATCATGTCTGTCCATTGTACGTCCTTATTTTCTCGTATAGATAGTTATTTTGACACTCGTCGTCCCTTCTGTAAATGAATACAGATGGTTGTATGAAGGACGGAGATTATGGCATGACCTTTGACACCAAGTCGTATCATCATGTCTGTCCATCATACGTCCGTCAGATAGTCCTCTTCCTCGGATTGAAAAGTTAATTAAATAAGGTGGTTGTGTGAGGACGGAACTTATGGCACGACCTTTCATGTATAGTCGTGTCATCATGTCTGTCCTCTTTACGTCCTTAAATCCCCGTTGAGAAAGTCACTTCGTCCGTTACTCGTCGTTCCTTCCTTGAATAATATTTTTACGACACCATAGTTGGATGTGTGAAGGACGGAACTTATGGCACGACATCACGTAAAAAGTCGTATCATCATGTCCGTCCATTATACGTCCTTAATTCCTCGTATAAATAGTTATTTTGTCCATTACTGGTATTTCCTTCCCCAATTAAATATTTCTGACAACAGTTACGGATTTATGAAGGACGGAGATTATGGCACGACATTTGACACAAAGTCGGTTCATTATGTCTGTACATTTTACGTCCGTCAGTCCTCAGATCAAATAGCTGCCTGTTAGTT
>NW_018403789.1:237740-238494 GCF_002113885.1 Mizuhopecten yessoensis | reverse complement strand
ATAGTTGTATGCCTTATAAATCGTGCCGATAAATAGTTATATCTGACTCATCTCCTAAGTTCGTACGGTTGTATGATGGATGGAGATTATGGCACGGCGTATTGTATTAGGTCGTATCATTATGTCCGTCCAATGTACGTCCGTCATTCTTCAGATCAAACAGCTGCCTGTTAATTATTCGTCATCTCTCTCAGTTAAGATAAGTATCGTGTGTCCATGACGTATTAAATGGTTGTATGAAAACGAATATTATGGCACGACATTTTCTACGAGGTCGTTTCATCACGTCTGTCCATTATGCGTCCTTCCTTTACAATATAGTTGTATGCCTTATAAATCGTGCCGATAAATAGTTATATCTGCCTCATCTCCTAAAAATTCGTATGGTTGTATGATGGACGGAGATTATGGCACGGCGTATTGTATGAGGTCGTATCATCATGTCTGTCCATTATGCGTCCTTCCTTTATCATATAGTTGTATGCCTTATAAATCGTGCCGATAAATAGTTATATCTGCCTCATCTCCTAAAAATTCGTATGGTTGTATGATGGACGGAGATTATGGCACGGCGTATTGTATGAGGTCGTATCATCATGTCTGTCCAATGTACGTCTGTTCTTTCATTCAAAATGTTTAGTATCCGGGACGTTCCTTCCACTCGCTTTTATTAGTGGTGACTTATGTTCGTTATATAGTCGTCCTCAGTTTTACTCACACAAACGTTTATGTCATTTTATTCTTCTTCGTATAT
>NW_018403789.1:228539-234897 GCF_002113885.1 Mizuhopecten yessoensis | reverse complement strand
CTTCCCGTGATGCTTCTCCGTATAGATAGTTGTCTGTAAGTGTGCATCCCGTGATGCTTCGAGAATTGGTGTCCTTCCATGATACATTTTCCATTTAAGCGATATTCATTGTTTATTTAACTGTTCCTGGTACGAATTTACGTCCATTAATACCAATGCATGCATATCCGTTACATGTCATTTGGATCTACAATGCCTCAAGTAAAGCATCATTCATCATTATTCTATAGTAGTGTATTTATGAATCGACCAGAGTTATGGCGGAAAGAAATGAATACAGTCATATCATCATCTTCGTTCACTTTTTACGTCAGATAGCATCTCGTGCTGCAGTCTTTATGTTGATTACATTCATGGAAACGGTGATTTACGCTGTGTTCATAATGGATAGTGGGATACAACAGCCTGGTCATAGCGTCATTTGCACCGATAAAGAAACTCTTTTAACGGTTGCTTAACTGGCCTTTCTGAGCAAAATTTATTTTAATTTTATTGTTGTCATTTTAGTGTTCGTATGAATTATTCATATCATAATTCGGTTATTTGAAACTGACCATTTTGGAAATGCAATTTTGCTTTTTTATCAATGCTATTAAAACACCTCAGTGTAGTTGCCTGTTTACCAAACTTCAGACACCACTGTACCTATCAATATGATTAAAACATATGTATATATGCATACTGAGAAACTAATATTAAATTTCTTTCAACAGGTTTGGTTCCAGAACCGACGAGCTCGTGCCAAGAGGACTAGACAGGCAGCGAGCAATTCGCCATCGACTGACGTCTCTAGTGATTCACTGTCTTCGTCAACTTCCTCTGGGAGCTCATCCTTTTCGCCCATCCAGAGACCTGTTCACGTGATTAAGGCTGACCCAGACAAATACACCTCGGATCTAGGACCTTACTATCCATTCCCGTACTACTACCCCGCCAGCTTCCTACCCACCGCCGGTGCCATCCCTCGACCGTTTGACGTCCCCAGTTACCACGGAGACACACTGCTTGGGGAGTTGAAGTCCCCACTGTGGTCCCCCGGAAGTCCAACCTTCAGCAAACTGTTCGAGTTTCCGCCCAAAGCCCACACGCCACTTCGTGATGCGCGCAGACGTCCTGGGTTCCCGCAGCAGGCGCACAGTGACGAGGTGTTCTCCTCCCGATCCTCAAGTGTCGACAGCCGTCAGTCAGGATCCGATGACGTCACTAACGTTTCCAACAGCAGGACCGTGCAGTACAGTTGCGTTAGGGATTTTCGCCGCTCTGAGAGACGATCTGACGAGGAGGACAGCGAACTAGTGATAGGTCGGATCGAGGACACATCAAGTGATGACGAGGACGTATTGGTGATGGACTTATCAGTACGTACCCCGGATTCCAAGATTGCTGCCTGTTGTCATGGAGATCGTTGAACTAGTGCTCGTCAAAAACTTTTGTGCTAAATGTACGCTCCGAATGCATGCATGTACGTATAGCAGTGTGCAAGCCGAACAGTAAAAAAGGCTTTATCGTTAAGTCCGTGTTTCTTCATCTATGTTTCCTTTCAAGAACAATTGGGAAGATTTCCTGCAGGAATACAAAAACATTTTTCAAAGTGACTCTTTTGTAACCAATTAGGTTATAGAAACAGGCGTGTGCTAATTACGAACATTTGTTCAAAACTGACAATACTTGAGAAAGTTTTGGGTGTGTTCTTGTTGTAAAAGCTAAATTGAGTGGCTATAGAGGAGGTAGAAACAAAATATAGATAGGATATCATTATACGCTTGATACAAAGATATGAGAGGCAAGTGCGTCGTAGATATACCAGCCTCGATGTGGAGGAGGGAAATCCAGTGCTAACTACATAATGATGTTTAAGGGACAACAAATTATGCGGTTGATTACTATTATGTATTCATAGGCAGAAAAAGGCGATTTTTTTCTCAAGTAGGTTGTCATTGTTACGTACTTCTGAAGATCGCGACAATTAAGTCACGTGTATTAAAACACGTGATCTCTCTGCACTTGATGTGATTTGTCCGATTTCTTGTTTGTTTGGAGTTCAAACAATTTCGATGTGGTTTTGAGATCGAGTAATGGCTCATAATTATTTAATGTGAATATAGCTAATAAGTACAATTAATTATTTATCGGTGTTGTATGTTGTTCTCGACTCAGTGATTAGAATAAATTGTGTATTTATCTATTTAATACGACTCACATGTACTGTTAAAAATGTCACTTAGTCATAAAATGAACTTTAAATTCAATATATGTATTGAAACGGAGCCAAAATTAAATGAATGTAATTGTATTTTGTTTTCTCTTGTTTTTCCATAGTTTTTGCACTTAGGTACACTAGACTGTTGAAAGTATGGTTAATGACGTGTATACCATACACAAGGTGGTCTAGTACTCTTTTATGTCTCAAATATATGATATAACAACCTACGATGAGACCGATACAACGATTTATTAATCCAAAAGGATAATATTTTTTGAAGGCGGAGGCAGAGAGAGACATCATTCGAAGGTTAATAAATCATTGTATACACCTCAACAGAGGTTCGTAATTGTTTTATTATATAACACTTTATATATGATATCAAATATGAAAGACTCTTTGTCCAATGGGCCATGCAGACCTTTTTCGATCTGGGCCATACAGATGTTTCTCGGGGCTGAATAAATATGAGATGACCTCATTCCCGCCTGACGATGATGACACTCATTAGAAACTAATATATACAAATATGTACCGAGGAGAAAATGGAGAAGTTAAAACCAGAAGGATCTTGTCGCACAACGTTGTAAAATCTGACCACTTCCTGGGTTCTGTTGCAAATTGAAATTTCTATTCATTCATCATATCCGTTGGATTAACACTGCATCATGATCACTGAAGCAACTTGTGAGGCATCGTCTTTTTCATTACGAGGCTGTGTGTTTACTTTGTTATACATGTGTAAATAATGCATATAAAAGGAAACGACAGAGATCTCTTGTTTCTGTCAGCCATCTATTTCTTCTTCAGCAAGAAATGAAAACCAGGAACAGGAATAAACAACAAATAAACATTTAGAAGTATCTGTACCCAACTTTTCAAAACAATTTCCCGATCAAACTTAAAATGAAATATGCGTAGATAAGAACCAAGATTAACCTTGAAAGGAAAACTTTACAAATACCCATCCCGTGATTTCTGAGAAATAGCGAAAACAAATTTTCAGAATCTAAGACGGCCGTCTGACAGCCATCTTATAAAACTAATTAAATTTAATTTGAACGTACACAACAAAGGAGAGTAAACGGGACAAACAGGAGGCTGCTTGTGAAATATGAGAAATATACCGAGAAAATCCTCCTAAAATTCAAGATGGTCGCCAGGCAACCATTTATTTTCGTGCGATCATTCTCAAACATGCTAAACTATCATAAGGATTAAGGTGAACATACTTATAAACTCCTGTACTTTTTGAGAATTAGAAGGAACATTGCATATGACGCTATCTTTTCGTTTTAAGTACTCAGTAGGGGTTAAATTTGACATGTTTAATTTGTTTTCAAGCCAGTTTAATTTTCCTGACTTAAATGAAGGCTAGTTGATGTTCAGTTTTGTTTACAAACAAAGTCTACCATCTGCCTCTTTAACTAACGAGGGACAAACAAGTGTGATGAAGTAATGTATACCGAATCCAAATACATTCTAAATTTATAACTGAAGTTTGCACAACATCCGGTGCATTCTAAAAGTAGAAACCGGAATATGTTTGATCCGGATAATTTGAAACGGAACAAAAGATCGAAGTGTTAGTCTTAGCAATGTAATTAATTCTCACGTGCGCGTCACGTAGGATATCAGACAGACGTGAACGTAATTACTCTCTATATAAGTCGCGTAGTAGTCCAATGTTTATAAAACAGAGCCTGCATATTCTGCATTTTGTCCGAATCATGGCACAGTTGATGCGATCGTGATAACGAATCGAGAACTATGACCTGTTGCATATATGCAACCCATGTTATCAAGTTACAAACGGAAACTCAAATATTTCCTACGCGTTAAGTTTAGTGAAGAACTTTTCAAAAAGTGGGTTTTAAAGATAATGAGATCTAGGTCGATATTTCTGAAATTAATATGACGATTGTGCTAGTACATGTACGTTGGTAACTGGTGCCCGAGCTATCTTCAATGTGTTATACCAACACAATTAAAGCATCGTTTTATCACAGATATTACTGGTATTTATGTCCGGAAAACCCGTAATGTTAAATTAATTTTATCAATTCTAAACCGACCTTTTGTCTCTAGTAAAGCATTTATCTATCACGATTAATTTTCAGATAAAACCTTGCTGAAAAATCACTTCGTAAAAAATGTTTTGAGTCATCAGTGGATGTTAATACAATATTTACGTCAGAAAATTATCACATGACGTTATCTTACATCAAGAAAATTAAGCTAATTCATGTACATGCATTTCTAATGTAAAAGCCTAGGTGGCAAAGTGCCAAATATTTCTCCTGCAAATTTGTCTCATAAATTGCAAACCTTGATTCACAAAAAAAAAAATCATACGTGGAACATGTTGAATCGTTTTTTGTGTCAATAGGTTCGTTTCGTTTTAAAGACATTGGTTCAACAATCTTATAAATATGAAAAAAAACACTTCAAGATACACGCTGGATTAAGATTGTCTTTATAGATGACTTTGTATTAATTAGCACAGGGATACGTCACATGCTATTTAACCGAATATACTTTACTTTATATGACGTACTGATATATTTATTATATAACACGTACCATATCCCTGTGCTGAACACAGGGTTGTCGCTAACTGCCTGGGCGTCTTCTACAGGAAGTCAAGTTAAGTAAAAAAAAAATTAAGTCGGTACGTTGTTAAACATGATAACACAATCCTGTTATTTAAAAGCTTTTACAACCGAGGAAAGCACAAACTGACTTCAAAAAACTGAATGATTTTGATAACAGTATAGTGTACTTATTCTGTATACTACGGATGTAACAGTAGGGAGTCGTGTGCCTACAACACCCGCTTATAAGTCAGCACATGGCCATGTTAAGTGGTATGTACTTACACTGTGGTCACTTCAGCAAGGACGAAACATTGAAACAATGATACACACAATTAATTTAAGCCTCACCCTTCACGATTTCTTTGTTTCTCTTATATAAAAAGAGAGTAATAGTTTGGTACAGGAAATGGTGACAAAAATACATCAATAAATCACATGTTCTCAAAGTACTTTTACCAAACCTGCACTGGATTTGCCAAATAGACCAATGTTCAACTTCTAAGTAATTCCCTTTTCATGCAAAAGTGCACCAAATTCACTAGCTTGTTTGATGGGTTTAAGATATTTTTCAGTCTTTAGCATATGGACGTCATTCGTTTTTAAATTTATATGTTAAATGAAAAAAGAAATAGAAAAAAGAAGTGGAAGAAAAATGAAAAATGAGAAAAAAAAAAGAAAGACAAAATGATGATATAAAGTAAATAGATATTTAAATAAAAGAAAAGAAAGAAATAAACAAAAATTTAAACAAAAGTTCTATCTGAGTGTTTTCTGCGCAGTTTATTTAAACGTGTACAATGCTTCAATGTTTATCAATAAATGACAAGTGTTTTGTTTTGGTGCAAAGCCGATACATACTTGAAATCATGACGGGTGTTTATTCGGTCAGTCGATTACCAAACGATAAAAGTTATTATGTGAAAAGTAAACACAATTCTGGCAAATTATCACGGATGGTTATCCAATTGGGATCACGCGCATGACTTAATTGTAACTGCGCAGTTGATTTGCACTGAAGTGACGACATTCGGTTGAGGACGAAATGCCCTTAGATTCATTTCTGATTTGGAGCCGATATTAGATAGCATTTTCATCAGGGAATATTTTCCTTTAATCCATCGAGTATGTACATTGTGCTAACCTTTACTTTTCAAATTGTTTTAGTAACTGCGATATAATGCAAAGGAGCTTAAAAGAAACAAAAGCAGCTAACATTTGAGTGCTATTTGAGTGTCTGCTCAGCGATACAGTCGTCGCTTTCCCAATAACCTCAGCTAAAAAAGCTATCCGTATGAATTTGAAACCTTCTTTTTACAGGCATAGCAATAATTTAAATATTTCACATCTGAAAATAAACACATTACCTCATTGAAGAATAATAAAAAATAAAAATGAGTAAATAAATATATAAACATTTTTCTGGGAGTAAAATGTAATAGAGCAAAAACTGGATACAGTTATATCCCAAAGGAAATGTGTGTCAGTATACTTCTGAAAATCTGGCATACACAACAAGCGTCATATCTAGGCATAATCGACATCATATACATATTATTAT
>NW_018403789.1:224980-225253 GCF_002113885.1 Mizuhopecten yessoensis | reverse complement strand
CTAGACAATGATAACCGACATCATATACATGTTATTACGTGGCATATATAACTCGAATCATACCTAGACAATAATAACCGACATCATATATACATGTTATTACGTGGCATATATAACCCGAATCATACCTAGACATTGATAACCGACATCATATATACATGTTATTACGTGGCATATATAACTCGAATCATACCTAGACGATAATAACCGACATCATATATACATGTTATTACGTGGCATATATAACCGAATTATACCTAGACATTGATAACC
>NW_018403789.1:199190-223101 GCF_002113885.1 Mizuhopecten yessoensis | reverse complement strand
ATATACATGTTATTATGTGGCATATATAACCCGAATTATACCTAGTCATCGATAACCGACATAATATATACATGTTATTACGTGGCATATACAACCCGAATCATACCTA
Organism: Mizuhopecten yessoensis; assembly: GCF_002113885.1. Classification (NCBI taxonomy): domain Eukaryota; kingdom Metazoa; phylum Mollusca; class Bivalvia; order Pectinida; family Pectinidae; genus Mizuhopecten; species Mizuhopecten yessoensis. The sequence goes on along the minus strand of NW_018403789.1, from coordinate 222,992 downwards.
GACATTGATAACCGACATCATATACATGTTATTACGTGGCATATACAGCCCGAATCATACCTAGACATTGATGACCGACATCATATACATGTTATTACGTGTCATATATAACCCGAATCATACCTAGCCATTGATAACCGACATCATATACATGTTATTATGTGGCATATATAACCCGAAGTATCCCTAGACATTGATAACCGACATCAGATACATATTATTACGTGGCATATATCACCCGAATTATACCTAGATATTGATAACCGACATCATATATACATGTTATTACGTGGCATATATCACCCGAATTATACCTAGACATTGATAACCGACATCATATACATGTTATTACGTGGCATATATAACCCGAATCATACCTAGACATTGATAACCGGCATCATATATACATGTTATTACGTGGCATATATAACTCGAATCATACCTAGACATTGATAACCGACATAATATATGCATGTTATTACGTGGCATATATAACCCGAATCATACCCAGACATTGATAACCGACATCAGATACATATTATTACGTGGCATATATAACCCGAATCATACCCAGACATCGATAACCGACATCAGATACATATTATTACGTGGCATATATAACCCGAATCATACCGAGACATTGATAACCGACATCATATATACATGTTATTACGTGGCATATATAGCCCGAATCATACCTAGACATTGATAACCGACATCAGATGCATATTATTACGTGGCATATATAACCCGAATCATACCCAGACATCGATAACCGACATCAGATACATATTATTACGTGGCATATATCACCCGAATTATACCTAGACATTGATAACCGACATCATATATACATGTTATTACGTGTCATATATAACCCGAATCATACCTAGAGATTGATAACCGCCATCATATATACATGTTATTACGTGGCATATATAACTCGAATCATACCTAGACATTGATAACCGACATAATATATGCATGTTATTACGTGGCATATATAACCCGAATCATACCGAGACATTGATAACCGACATCATATATACATGTTATTACGTGTCATATATAACCCGAATCATACCTAGACATTGATAACCGACATCATATATACATGTTATTACGTGTCATATATAACCCGAATCATACCTAGAGATTGATAACCGCCATCATATATACATGTTATTACGTGGCATATATAACTCGAATCATACCTAGACATTGATAACCGACATCATATATGCATGTTATTACGTGGCATATATAACCCGAATCATACCGAGACATTGATAACCGACATCATATATACATGTTATTACGTGTCATATATAACCCGAATCATACCTAGACATTGATAACCGACATCAGATGCATATTATTACGTGGCATATATAACCCGAATCATACCGAGACATTGATAACCGACATCATATATACATGTTATTACGTGTCATATATAACCCGAATCATACCTAGAGATTGATAACCGCCATCATATATACATGTTATTACGTGGCATATATAACTCGAATCATACCTAGACATTGATAACCGACATCAGATACATATTATTATGTGGCATATATAACCAGCATCATATCTAGGCATTGTCAACTTCATAAAATTCGCAAAATATTACATTGTTTTCCAAAGCAGTAATGTGTCCTTCTTAAAACGCTCTTTCCTTTTCAATGAACACATTATACATTTATTATCCTTGGCAAGTGCAAGAAAAATAGATGCCCGAGAGGAAACGAAAAATTGCGTGAAACATAAAAGCAATACATATCTTTTTATATATCAAAGCAGACGATCAACCCAGTTGTCCAAAGGTTAAGACTGACGCGTCATTATTGTAGTCGTCTCCTGTCAATCGGCACTTTGTCTTCTTCTGTCTCTCGGCACTTTGTTTCTTTTGTCACTCGACACTTTGTCTGCTTCTGTCACTCGGCACTTTGTCTTCTTCTGTCACTCGTCACTTTGTCTTTTTCTTCTGTCACTCGGAACGTTGTCTTCTTCTTCTGTCACTCGGAACTTTGCCTTCTTCTTCTGTCACCCAGAACTTTGTCTTCTTTTTCTTCTTCTGTCATTTGACACTTTGTCTATTTCTTCTGTCATCCGGAACTTTATCTTCTTGTTCTTATTTTGTTACCCGGAACTTTGTCTTCTTGTTCTTCTACAGTCACTCGGAACTTTATCTATTTCTTCTGTCACCCAGAACGTTGTCTTCTCTGTCACTCGAAACTTTGTCGGCTTCTTCTGTCACTCGGGAGTTTGTCTTCTTCTTCTGTCACTCAGCACTTTGTCTTCTTCTTCTGTCACTCGACACTATGTCTTTTTTTTGTCACCCGGAACATTGTCTTCTTCTGCTGTCTCTCGAAACTTTATCTATTTCTTCTGTCACCCGGAAGTTTGTCTTCTTCTTCTGTCACTCGGAAGTTTGTCGTTTTCTTCTGTCACTCGGAAGTTTGTCTTCTTCTTCTGTCATTTGGAACTTTGTCTTCTTCTTCTGTCACTCGGTTGCTTGTCATTTTCTTCTGTCACCCGGCACTTTGTCTTCTTCTTCTGTCACTCGGCACTTTGTCATTTTCTTCTGTCACTCGGAACTTTATCTTCTTGTTCTTCTTCTGTATCAACACTTTGTCTTCTTCTGTCATTCGGCACTTTGTCTGCTTCTGTCACTCGGCACTTTGTCTATTTCTTCTGTCACTCGGAACGTTGTCTTCTTCTGTCACTCGGCATACAGTCTGTTTCTTCTCTCACTCGGAACTTTGCCTTCTTTTGTCACTCGGAACGTTATCTTCTTCTTCTGTCACTCGGCTCTTTGTCTATTTCTTCTGTCACTCGGAACGTTGTCTTCTTCTTATGTCACTCGGAACTTTGTCTTCTTTATCTTCTTCTGTCACCCGGAACTTTGTTCTTGTTCTTCTTCTGACACTCGGCACTTTGTCTATTGCTTCTGTCACTCAGAACTTTATCTTCTTGTTCTTCATCTGTCAATCGGAACTTTATCTATTTCTTCTGTAAACTGGAACTTTGTCTTCTTCTTCTGACACTCGGAACTTTGTCTACTTCTTCTGTCACTCGGCACTTTGTCTTCTTCTTCAGCATCACGGAGCTCGGGTGTGAAGCTACTTGCTCATTTTTCTCAAAAGATTCCGAATTAGACAAATATGACCGGGGAAACTCAAGCGCGAGTAATTATTTCCCTGTAAGGTGATTTATCCCTTCAGATACGGTGTTATATCGATAAGGTATACTACTTAGTCACTTTTCGTAATGAGGACAGTCTCCGTTTAACCTAGCACGTCTTGAAGATGCCAGATTTTTTTTATAGAAAACATGTATCCACCCATTGAAAAAAGCCAAATAACATTCATATCATTCTTTGAATTGTGATTATGTTTTAAGATAAAACCACCGCAGCAGGCGCATAGTGCACAAGTATACAGGTCGTGGCGTTTCTCAAAGGATGTACATGCGATAGCTGTTGGTGATCAAAAGATAGTGTATACTATTGAACTATTATTTATAGGGATTTGAAGTCGAAAATAGGTGTATTATATACACCACCATGTGGCCTTAGCGGCTCAGCGAGGGGGAGAAAAAAACAGCACTGTCAGGAAACTTCGCAAACGCTACTAATAACATCAATTATCTAATTATTCCTCGTTAAGGGTTCGTCTTTCCCATATCTACTGTAAGCAGATATTCGACATCTTGTTGTGCGCTCGTGTTTTTCTACAACCGTTTCCACATGCGTGTTCTGTTGATAATTATTTAAACATTGAATCAAATCAATATTATAATGCGTTTTATGGCTGCAAAATGATTTCGTAGCAAAAACGATATTATGGGAAATGACAATTCCATAACCAGTATGAAATGTATTGTAAATTGTAAAGCACCACTCATACTGCAAATCTGGTTAGAGATTCTACTTTATCAACGGTCTCGACATACAAAACTGTGGTAACATCCATCACACTGAATGTGAAGCCGCCATGAGCGGCCATATTGAAGTAAAATGACCTTGACCTACAAACTTATTTTAGCAATGGTCATTATACAAGTATACCGCTGCCACGTCTCCGCTTGGATTGGTATCGATTTTCGGTGATTGTATTTTGCCATATTATGGAAAATTAAAATCTTCACGAAAACAATTCCAAACTACATCGGGTGAACATGCTACAGTTCCTACAGAATTCAGATCGAGGCTATGACGCAGTTCCGTTATTAATTAAAACACTTAATGTTTAGAAACATAAACAAAAACAGTAACCTAAAAATAGACAAAGGTAATGCTTAAACAATACAAAACAACGGCTCATGCTTGCACGGGAAGACGTCCATTATTACAGGCTCATACACGCCACCACGAGCATATAGCTCCAAACTTGATACGAGGTACATGTAATCCATAAACAATTTCTGATTGAATAAACAAATATGTAAGGATGTATGCACATGTTTTGCTGATTCTGTATAAGGAGAAGAAATTCTTGATAAGATGACATAAACTTTATTTCATATTTTTGTTACATTTATAGTATAATATGAAGCAATACATAATTGAGAAATAGGATTTTGAAACAAGTTTTACAACTTATATATACATTGATTTCTTGGAATTGATCAGGTTTATTCTTTCCCGACCCGGCATAAGTACAATTCAGGTAATTTCAATTTGCATAATCGCTCGAAGTGAGCAACCTTGCCTAGTACCCTGATAATAAGTCGCGCTACAGTCATCCAAAAAAGAATGTAAGGGATGTAATTTTATGTACGAAAAACAGTGGAACTCTCAAATGTTTTGTCTGCAGTGGGGCGTTTAGTCTCGTCCAACCAGACTCTTTTAGTCTGCGTAAGCTACGCCGAACAAGCATCTGGTTGAACGAGACTAGGGGACGTTGATCTTTCAACAAAAGTGCATGCGAATATGTTGCAAAAACGAATTTGTAATACAACAGAGCCAGCATGGAATAACATGTCTATTGATATGAATAAATGTTTAAAAACAACAACCACGGGATATCTGTCATACTTCTGGAATTTTTAGAATTCTCACGATACGCATTTTGATTAAGTGGAATCTGGTGGGCGTGATTTAGATAGTTGAGGACTTGATATTACACGCATGTTGACATAGTCCTTTAGATTTTGTCAGACGTTTTAAAACATTCAACGATATTTAAATATAGTAACTTTGTTTGCTTTAAAAATATTCGTATTTTTTTTCGTTCTGGCCACTATTTAAATTTTCATGCGAGGTGTGTTTTTAAGACATGCCCAATCCGTGATAACTCTCTTCTCCTATACAACACCATTGGCCAATCCCCTAGTTTTGTTTAACAATATTTATTTGAAGAACATGACATATTAGGCACAAGTTAATTACAGTATCTCAACATTTTCACCCATCTCTCCTCCGACATCAGTATTATTCAAAATCACAGAGATGGGCATATCTTGACAAACTATTATAGTTATTATTATAAAAAAAACCAAGAACGAAGCACTTATAGCCTCACTATTGAAAATACCACAGAACGGATGCAATTATTGGTAATCGTCTCTAGATCCCTGTCCCACTGCACCGTGGGTTTCTTATATTAGGATAAAACTGTAGCACAGTTGGGCCAAGGCACTTCTATTGACAAGGTAGCACAATCGGTTAGAGCGATAGCACATCGACCTGAAGTCCAGGGTTCGATTCCCCGCCTAGCCCCGCTCAAAACACTCCTATTGGTTATATTTTGTATATTTATTATTTCTCATAAAATTCCCGCAATGTATCGAAGACATACATGTAGTCCTGCCGGAAAAAAGCGACGTCCAACACTTAAGTTACAGTTTTTGGCTGTAGTACGGGTATCCTTAAACTATGTTTAGTAAAATTAAAAGAGTCTGCTGTAATATCACAATTCATTTACAAATCAATTACCAGATATTCTAGAAAGAAAACTCAAAATTTTGAAAAAACGCTAACACATTGAACTCGTGCGCCAGTCCTTTGGCGCTGCGCCGATTCCATACTTAGGCCCACATTAACGGTGAACTAGAGCGTGAGGATTTGACATAGAGCAGCACGCGATGCTCAACGGACAATTGTCTGACATGTGAACACTACCAATGATAGATCAATGTTTACATATAACTATCATATATATATACGTTCTTTATAATTCGGACTAGGCGGTTTTTTGTGACGTAGCTTCCGCCTGTGTTATGATATTTGACGCAGGCCGGTATAAAGGCCCTCACGGAGAGACCAGTCAATTCATGATTAAACGCTAACGTTACATGACTCACTCGCTAGTTCTCTTGTAGAACTTCAGACGTGCAGGAGTTAAAATGTGTGAATGTGTTTCAACTCGGTTATGGAATAACGTGTCAAACCTGAAATCATGGTTCGTCCTCACAATCCTCTGTTCAGGTGAGTACGATTTATCATCACCGTTTTTATCTGGTGATTTGTTTTATAAATCGATAGTAAGAACACGAGTATTACACATTGTACACGAGCTGAGTGGGACCCTATATGTAATCATCTGAGTGGTATACCAGTATACCTGTTAAGGTTATCAGAGCGTTTGTCACGTCTTGCGTGTGTTTTATGTTAATAAGATAATTTTCACCTGAGTCGTCTGCTTAAAAAGCATTCATATTTCCGTGAAATGTTCTGAAAATGCATCCCTTGATTAACATTCTAGGAGAAAATGAAATTCTTTGATCAGTTATACCCGCACAGCTAAGCACACATACACTACCTCACTCAGATTATAACTTCACTCATATCTAGGTAGATCTAAGTACCTCGGAGTATCCCTGGCATGAACATCGCCGGTTCCTAATGGGGCACAGGCAGAGTTGCACTTGGCATAATCTACTTGAACAGATTTGTATTCTTACATTCATAACCCGTGCCATTGATAATGATTTGTGACATAAGGATGGTGTATTGTATGTGTAATACTACAGGTTTGTGTGTATACACACATATTCACATCCTTACCTATGGAGCAACAGAAAGGAGGCTACAAGTATACACTCCTACCCTACGGAGGGGGGAAAGTGTGTGTGTGTTGGGAGGGTGGGGAGTATACCGTTTATTGTATATAGTACGTGGGTGGGGAGGGGAGTATACCGTTTATTGTATGCAGTACGTACGTAACACAGCTGTGCCGTACGTAGACTACAAATGTGTTCAACATCAGTCAGATATATATAATACTCTTACATACAAAACTTATATACGTTGCATACGTTTCCTTGTATTCAAATGACACATGGTTCGTTTTCTTTCTCTCGGTACCTTGTTAGCTTCACCATACAGTTCTAAGTTTACATTTCTCCGCTCAGCAGTATGTCTACTTGAACATGTCTACATGTAGTTAGAAAGTATTGTGTTTCAGCTGACTAGCAAAACACTATCAATTAATTCACTAATACTGGCTTAATAGATAATATCGTTGCTTGATAAATGTATAGATCAAGCTAACAATGGCTCCTTAACTTACTGACTCAGATTTTACACTCGAGCTGCGTTATACGTACGCGGTCGATACAAAATGGGGCTACAAATCAATCTTAGATGTTCCCTGGTAGACAAACCTTCATGCTTCTTGAACTAATAGGGGCTAGTACAATGAGCAACATTAAATCTTAAAAAGCCCGACCGTGACCCGAGTTGACCCCAGAAGCGGAGAAGCCTACGCACCAGTGACAGCTAAGCACGAAGCTCAGATCGATCTTCTGCTGTTTAGTGTAACTTTGTGAATGGAATCGTACGAAGAATATGTGTAGGCGGCTTAGATCTATACTGAATACATGTTCATACATTTAGGTATTTAAGTGTTTTCCTTCCCATTTTATTCTAGTTTAGTGCTGCACACCTTTATCTAAAGTTAGAAAAAAAAGTGTATAAATCCACCCATCCCATGTTTGAACGGAACTATGTGTCGTAAATTACCATATCTTGCGGTTTTATGTGTAGATTTCATCCCGAAGGAAGTTTTTTAGTTTTCTGTTCCGTACCAGACCCCTACATGCGTAACCCTATAAGTGTTCTAGTTAACATGATTAACTGTCGGTCATTATGTTTATTGATGTAATGACGCATTAACTGTTGCTGTACTTCAAAAGTGCTCGTGCCATGTCATCACGTGCGCAATTTTTGCCCATAAAAACAAAGTCATGATTTTCCCCAGTTGACAAGAGGCGTAATTAAGTGCATTTCTGTATTCGAAATGTTCTGTTTGGAAAACCTCTGTACCAAGGGAATAAACAACGGTGTGCCGAGTGACGTACGCTTTTGAGATTCCTTGGTACAAATCTGGAAGATCCGAACGGCAGGAACAAGAAAACAGTTATCGTCATTTCTAACAGTACCGTGCGAGAATATGTTTGGGATCCGGTTTGAGAATTTAGGTCCCGCTGGGAGGCTGGTAGCCAAATCATCAGGGAGGGACTAAAGGATATTGAACTCGTCATACTGTTTTTTTCGGTGTTGTTCACGAACAGTAAATAACAATAATAGGTTTTGCTGATGCACTCTTAGTGCAGAAGCGCAATATGACCGAACTCATCTCTAACAAACGCTTTGGCATCACAGAAACCAGACACGAATTAACACAGTGACAATGAGTGCACCTTCTGCTTCGCTATTGATTTCCAGAACTCGTGATACGGTTGAATAGTCAATTACTGTACATTATCATCAATAACAGATCGTCCCAACTCGGTAGTGGTTAATTGGGTGGCAAGAGAAATGGAGAAACGGAGAACGGCTTGTGACATATCCGTTTGTAAATATATAATTTGTTTGAATGGTGCAGTGTTCACACATCGTAAGTAAGATGCTTACCTGATCTAGGTGAACTATTTTCTCAGCTCTGTGCCAGTGAACTCACATAGCCCTCTGTTTACGTAAATGATATATGACAATTGCACTCTCGTAATTCCCGTGTTTGGTATCTGTCCAACTTTTAACTTCAGTAAGACACATTTTAGATTTAATCAAAAGAATTTGAATAGGACCTACATTATATATTCCGAGGGCTAGTGGGCATGTAACGCAATATTTAAGGAACATGACGTAAGTCTGGCTCGCTTAGCTAACACACCTTCACGTACACCTTGTTTACGGACATGGTTGATCCACTGTAAAGGTATAGATATATAAATTAAACTAAGATTCTTTAGTTAAGGACATATGTTGTCTTTCATTTGATATCTATGTTGTAGAGTTAGCATCATTAACAAATGTTTTTTAAGTATTGCTTTGGTGTTAATGGTCAATGCAAATGTTCTTGTGTATCCTTAAAATGTGTCATCAATTCCTGTGTACCTTACAACTGTGTCATTAATTCTTGTGTACCTTTCTACCGTGTCATCAATTCTTGTAAACCTTTTACTAATATATAGTTAATTCTTGTGTACATATATTCTGTGTCGTTAATTCTTGTGTACCTTTCAAATGTGCTTGGGAAAAAATGGAGAAAATGAGCTAATTCGGTTCAGTTATAACAAGTGTAGACCATGTTTTTGGGTGAACCTTGCTGTGTTATCTCATGGTGATCTTCTATGTGTCGTACTCGTGTATCAACTTACCGGTTGTGTTCATACGTATTTGTAATTTGCCTATAGACCGACAACTAGTCTTAATTTAGACTTACTAATGATGCTTCAACACGCATATACATATATATATATGTAGACCTGGATATGGTTGTTTTAGTCCAGAAGTCTCACTGAATTATGGATGAAAAGAGTCATGGAATCGCTTACTGTCCTCTATGTGAAATAACGTGCAGATAAACACATTCCATATATGTTCTACATACGTCATCCGATCAAATGTCAGGGCGATACATACGTCATCAGATCAAATGTCAGGGCGATACATACGTCATCAGATCAAATGTCAGGGCGATACATACGTCATCAGATCAAATGTCAGGGCGATACATACGTCATCAGATCAAATGTCAGGGCGATACATACGTCATCCGATCAAGTGTCAGGGCGATACATACGTCATCCGATCAAATGTCAGGTCGATACATACGTCATCCGATCAAATGTCAGGACGATACATACGTCATCCGATCAAATGTCAGGGCGATCCATACGTCATCCGATCAAATGTTAGGGCGATATATGATCAGTATACGCAATCCGATCAAATGTCAGGGCGATACATACGTCATCCGATCAAATGTTAGGGCGATATATGATCAGTATACGCCATCCGATCAAATGTCAGGGCGATACATACGTCATCCGATCAGATGTCAGGGCGATACATGATCAGTATACGTCATCCGATCAAATGTCAGGGCGATACATACGTCATCCGATCAAATGTCAGGACGATACATACGTCATCCGATCAAATGTCAGGGCGATACATACGTCATCTGATCAAATGTAAGGGCGATATATACGTCATCCGATCAAATGTCAGGGCGATACATACGTCATCCGATCAAATGTCAGGGCGATACATTAGTCGTACTGTTTAAAAATTTGTCGGTCGAACATTTTTTTATCTAAATCCTTTGCGCTAATATGCTGTCGTTTTTTCAACTGCGTAGATTGACATTTTAAAGTAATTTTTGTATTCGTTTTAAATTTTTCTATTAGTTTGTGTCTGTCTGTAAAATATTTTTTTTACTTTTCAAATAATGGTAATGAATTTGTTTAATAACCGAGTGGTAGACAGAAGTTAGTCATGCGATAACGCGCATGCGTCGAATTCACGCGCCTTTTAAATTTGCCTCTGTTTCCTATCTTCCTTTCTTTTGGTGTGTATTCTCGGTGTCTGCTGTCTTGTCGTTTCAGTCCATTCTATGTTACAACATGGTACTTTTTCATTTAAAATACAAACATTTCTTTGCTGTTGTTATCAGTTTAAACAGACAATGGTTTAATGTTTTCGGTTGTTCGTGTATTTTCAATGACTTCGTCACGTTGTCTGATTTCATTGTTTATTTCTTCAAAATCCTCGCTAGATATGAACACGTGAAACATATTTGTTAGATTTGTCACACATCTGGGCACTGAAAATATCGTAATCCGAGGCTTAGAGACGACACTTATTCATGTTAAGGTGTCACAAGGTAATAAATACAGGATCTACTCAAACTGAACTGTGAACATTCATGATAAAGGAGAAAAGACGACCAAATACGAACGATAAAACACACTTATTATAACAACATAAACACATATCGACACCGAAAGTTAAATGGGATACAATATAGTTGATGATAAGATTTAATCTTAATTTCATTATTTTTTTTATAGGCGCCGTAAGATAGGCAATACAACTTAGGTGGTCGACTCAATTCACAATATATTCTTACACTATAAGTGTCCAAAATACTCTTGTTTCTAACAGCGGCACCCGTGCAGGGCTTGTTGTACCCCACTGCATGATCAAAAGAGGCGACTAATGTTGCCCCTCCAGAATCGTCAAAACAGTGTAATGGCTATCCATCAAGTAAGGCAACAAGCAGACGATAAATATCGAATAGAGAAGCAAAAGTCAGACGATGTCTTACAATGTATCCAGCCCATCAATTTTCTGCTATGAGGAGAACAGTTAAAAAACCTAGATTTTCTAGGGAGAAATCTGTCCACTTTTTATGATCCAGCCGCTCAATATGCAAGGGCCGTAAAGGGATGAGGTTTGAGGTCAGATGCTATCGTTTCTATGTGTACGTACATGGGTTATATCTTACACACACTGAAGCTACTTGGTCGCTTTATCGAACGTAAATGTTGACACACCATGTCCTATATCAAACCGTTATCGCAGATCATACTAGTATAAACATACTTTTTACACCAGAACCTATCTTTTATCTCGGCTAATTTTAGTAAACAACCAGCTTTTTCAAGATCTAAGGAAATTGTCAATATCAGGAAAAGCCAACATGACCCAGTTCTTGCAGTATTCGTTAGATTTTGTACACACTGGTCGTGTTTTACGAGCGAACTCGCCGTTTGCATTATGTGATCATTTTCAGCGTCTAAACAGGATGATGGGGGAGCTAGCATATATCTCTATTGATATAGCCAGTCAGGCTTATTGATTTTGTCTGACACAGCTTACAACGCGAAAACAACGTGTCTTATAGTTTTCCATGAAGTCTGACCTGACATGCAGTCGTAGAAAACTTTAGATACTAGTTAGTTGGTTCTTACTGTTGTCATTTCAATGACAAAACTGATTAAACAATATATAAATATCGCATTCATGAGAGGGCGATATTGCATATTTTCACCCCAAGGAAGCATTGTTGACCGAGGCGAAGCCGAGGTCAACAATGCTTTCCGAGGGGTGAAAATATGCAATATCGCCCTCTCATGAATGTGATTTTTATTTTATTATACCGAGTGTCATGTTTAGGTGTTTCACCACTTCACCATTTTTAAAGGTCGACAAACGTTTCAGAAAAGTTTTCACTGGGATGAACCAGGGGCGCATACATTCGGCGCATGTAACAATTTTTGGAATAACACCCTGGCACTGGGACGAACCGTGCACGCATACGTTTGGCGCATGTGATATTTTTTGGAATAACATCCTGGCACTGGGACGAACCGTGCACGCATACGTTTGGCGCATGTGATATTTTTTGGAATAACATCCTGGCACTGGGACGAACCGTGCACGCATACGTTTGGCGCATGTGATATTTTTTGGAATAACACCCTGGCACTGGGACGAACCGTGCACGCATACGTTTGGCGCATGTGATATTTTTTGGAATAACACCCTGGCACTGGGACGAACCGTGCACGCATACGTTTGGCGCATGTGATATTTTTTGGAATACCATCCTGGCACTGGGACGAACCGTGCACGCATACGTTTGGCGCATGTGATATTTTTTGGAATGTCACCCTGTCTTTTTTATCTTTGTAAAACGAGCAAGTAACATTGAACATGTTCACACCTTTCTCAACCAATCAGATTACGAGATTTTAACAGAAGGTATAATAATAATAAATGTTAAGACACAATTCAAACTTGCTTAGATTTATGACTCAGTTTCAGCAACTTCCCTAACTCTTGTCCCGGTTGGACATCTGGAAGTGGGACGTCCTGGATGGGTCATTTGTCGCACCGCTTTGTCCTGTAATGAAGTGGACAGTCGGAAACTTGTAATACGTATTGGTGATTAAGTTTCCTTCTTTTGATGAATAATACGCGGCCATGAAATTCTCAAGTGTACCAAGCAATTGAATCAAGGAAGCATTTCACCTTATCTCGTCTGATCATTATTACATAAAAAAATGTTCACACGCTATTAAGGCACTTAAAGAAATGTATGATCTGACATGCGCGCTTTGTACATTACTTTATCAGAGTATTGACGAAGTATTGACAATGTAAGCGCTTTTGATTTCGGAAAGTCTTATTTTGATTATAGGGTACGAGTTAGCCAAATGGTAAGACGAGATGAAATGTCTTCATTATTATATAACTCATCAATCTAACGACGTATCTGATTGGATCATATTGATCACATGACTCTAAAATAAAAAAAAAGTGTTCATGCTGGCACTCGAGGTTCCCGGTCATATTTTCCTCCCTCGGCGTCTCTAGAAAAATAAGTAAAGTGTATGACCCCTGAGTTCTCAGTACATAAAGCAGACAACAGCATACATATTATTGTGATAGGAATTGAAAACATAATCGAGAAATAGCAATTTCTACAGTAGCAGCAACATTATAAAAGGCCTGAAAAATGTTTGATATCTAAGCCTGGCGCTGGGCGCAATAGACGTACCTGGATGTTTGTTTCGAATATTTGTTGTTTCTGAATCTTGTGTGGTCGAACTAGTAACTCGTTTGCTTGATCAGCAGTTTTTTTCTCATTAAGTCTATAGCTGATGTCTGTCCACGAATCTTAAGATACTCTTGAAATACATGTTTAACTCATTGCAGAACCTCGGAGATAATTTCACTGTTCTGTATTGCCTCTATGTTTCTTTGCAAGGGTTCTTTTTTCACCGACATGAATTCACTATAACCTTAATGACTTCAAACTGTATCAATTTAAAAAACAAAAAATAAAAAAAAAAACATGCAGCATTTTTTCCAAAATAATAATGTTGTTGGCATTACCAGGTAATGTTCAGGGGAAAAACTAGCAGCGAAACAGTTGGCCACCTGGCTGTGTCTGGGACCCATGTTCCCCAGAACTTCGACCTGTAACCGAATATGTTTTATGTTAATTAGCATCAGGACGACTACATATATTGTGTGCACTCCATGCACTTGATGTCTGTAATTAAATTAGTCGATCTCAATCAAACGCTCGCACCTGTTTCCAATCGTGGTGGTATAGACGCTTGTACTCTCCACAAGTTTTTTTGTGTTTACATGCCTGGGATCGAGACCTTATAGAATTTTATGTATATAAACCGAATTGGACAATATTATTATTTGCCCCATTGTTCTTGAAATTATACAACCTCTTCTGTTCTGGTAACCAATGACCCTACCCCTCAATAATACATAATTTCCGCCATAGTTTGCCAAGAGGGTTTAAACCAAATCAGCATTAATGTATTATAAATTAAGATTTACCGCTCGTAACTCTTAACACGGTTCTACCTTTGCTCTTTATGACCCGGCCAACAATTCGTTTGAATGTATCGGCTAATATCGCTTTCTCATTACGAACTGAAATTAAAATGTCTTACTCGTTGGCCAACCTTCCGTTTGATATTCCATAATGCTGTTCTTTTTGGCAAAACAGTGTTATTTTAGAGGTGAATTGGGTCGAATCTCAAGGCTGTCTGGGTCGTTTGTAATTATAATAGCTACGAAAGCCACGAAGGCTGAAAATCAAAACAAGGAGTGTCTTACATTTTTTATGCTTTTGAATACTATTGCCATCGCCTTTATTCTTGTCCGTGTGTAGTCTCTTGGCAAAGGTGAACCAACACAATATAAATTGATCATGATGCTTTTATTTCCTGTAATACTTAAGTGAAATCGAAATATATGATGTGTCCTTAACAAGGCAGTGGTGGAAATGTTTGAAAAAAAATATTCAGATATTTTGATACGAGAATTCTCTTCCAGTGTGTTGTTTCTACCTAACCCCTTTGCTCGCCATGGTCCAATAATTCGGTCGAGGTGAAGATAGTACCGTTTGATCCAGTGTTAAGTTTCACGCCCCAGATACGCCAGAAGCTGCTTCAAATCATTTCATTACAACATTAAGCCCGGCATGTACAGACACAATCAGACATATCACGGATCAGGTTATGTACTGTACTCACTACTACACCAAACAACCACTTTATCGACAAGATAAACAATACATAATTCATGTATTTGTGTAAATGAAGAAGGCACGCACTAAGTCCGAAATGGACTACAGTCCCATTACTATACCACATGGTACCATTCGGAACACATTGGTCGAGATACGTAGACGTTCAATCACATTCGGAACATATCAGCCGATTCGGTCATCAATGGAAGTAACTGTAAACGGGACGAAGTGTTCCGAATGTCAGTAATCGGTTAATTGTTTCGAATGATCTAGTACATATTATTTAGACCTATGGAATATTGATATCCAACTATTGGTAAAATTCGATAGGAAGTGTTGATATGCATAATTAGTTTAAGAATAATAAAAACGTTACTCAGTAGGGAATCACGCACACTAGACGGCTTTGCGCATGATGTCGTTTGGTGTAGCCATTTTTTAAGTGTCTGTGTTGTGTTAATGTCGATTATAGCCCAAACAATCAATTCCGTCCGAATTACCGACTGGACAATGCATCTGAATCCTCCAAACTTTAAACAGACGCTTAATTAACCGATCAACCGAATTGTCTGGTCGACGGCGTTCAATTCAGTCTAGATCAACTGTAGCAAATGCTAGTCTGATATCAATACAGGTTTTTACAACGAATGGGCTTCGTGCGATGTGGGATGGGTTCAACATCGATTGTCTTTCTTATGTGGTCTTTTTCTGTAATACTTCTCAAGTTTCCAATACAAGTTGAAATGATCTGAAACGCGTTCATGAGCTTGTGTTTGAAGCCCCATTTTAATAAACTATGTGTTTATAATTTATTCGCTGCGATAAGTAGCTTCTGAAGACGAGACAAATTTTATATATTGCGTTGTCGGCCGGGTATTATTATCAGTACTACTGTGTATAGATATGATAATCGGAACTAACGTCAGTTCCTCAATCAAGTGATTGCCCCTTTTTCTTAGTATATATGCAGCATTTTGAAAGAAGTCTGAAGGAAAAACAAAAAGTATCTGCACTGCAATACAATGAAAGGTATGGTAAAGACACAAGGAATGCATGCTATGTCGCCTACAAATACTGTTTGTTAGCGTTCACATTCCAATGTCAAATGTCATTTTTGTTATAGATACGAAAACACAGCATTTGTATAGGCAACATGACATCACTGGTTTATACTGATTTACGGCGTACCCTAAATTGATATCCCACCGCGCTGTATTTAGTTTGGTTTCGTTTATACCGCAAACAGTGTAGTCGAAGTTTGACGTAAAATAGGTAATTACACCAAGGTAAAAATACAACAAACTGTTTTATTAAAACTACATTTCTATTCTGTAGGACGTTCTACCAACACATTTGAAACACCCTCAGCAGTTCTGTTCAACCGGATTTTGGTCATTGTAAATGGCGGCCAACTAATCTCGAGAAACATGATAAATGCTATAAAACATATCTAGGATATGACAGACGCAATACTTGTAATACATGGTAGCACGTTGCCTGGCAGTCTTGTCTTGTACCTTGTCTTTACTATTTATCCGCCTGAGTTACACCAAAATGTACTTGGCAGCACGTCCAATGTTTGAGAACACTTTTATGTGACATCGTTATTTTTTTTTTCTTTATATATTTGGGATTTTGTTTAATAAACCGTTTTAATGATATTCGAAACTATGTTTAAATAGGTCATACATGCTTTACGTTTCAAGGCGAGCTGTGAGACATAAGGGAAACCAGCCAGCAACCTTAAATTGGTAATTTGTAATACGAGAAAACGTGTGTCATCCTCGGCCCGGATGTTTGGGGATTTCCCATCAACGAAAGTCAAAAGTATCTTTTTAATGTCATGTTGTGATTTTGTAAACAAAAAAATAAAATAGACGAACAACAATAGGATTTCCTCATTAACATTTTTTTATATATATTTGAAGACCAAGCCCCAATAATTTCACCAACATTTTGATTCCGACCCGAAAAGACGACACAGCGAGAATTAAGGTTTGTGTATTGTCGTCCTTTCGGGGCGAAGAGACGAAACAACAAACTGGCACAAATCAGCCACCGTAGGGTTGAGCTTAATTTTTTATGATAATTATATCGTGAATTAAATGTGAGCTCGGCTTGAACCAGTCTCAAACTATTGGTGGTAATGGAGACGAAGATTCGGAAAGTCCCTATTCATGGTTGACACTACGAGAGACATTCACATTTTTACATCCTTTTCAAGCAATTGCTGCATAACGTGTCATTTTGAAAATAGAAACACGATCGTGACTAGCATACGACCGACCCAAAATTCATGAATGTGGAGTCCTGCTCAAACTGTAATTGAAGGCGGCCTCCTTGTGTTGGTAACGTGACGCCATTATAGTCACATTCTCGTAAACTGTTATCCCGGTCTACACTCCCTCGTAATAGGCTTACGTCTCACTATTCAGTAATGATAGTTTCTCATCCCATAAAAGTAATTCTATAGCGTTATAAAACGTTTATATTTATTTCAATTTAAAAGCATGAAATTAATGTATAGAATAACGCATTGTAGACACACTGTTGCTTTTTTTTTTTTGAAGACGCGTCGTTTAAAAGATAACAGTTTTATGCATTACAGTCACGGGAAAATAAATGAACAAGTATATGCTGAATTTTACACTGCATGATATAATCTTCAAAAATGTATGCTTCATATTACACCCCAAACACAGATTGTTGTGCGTGCAGATATGATGTGTTAAGTTTGTCTGCCTGTCAAACCTTTTATGATTAGAGTGAGTCAGGTTGGGATAACTACAGTTAAGGCTCTGTGCTTCAACTAGAGATTAAAACATGTCAACTTTTAACGATCACTTATAAAGTTCGGGATTTGACATCAAGATGCACCGTACTCGACGTTCTTTAAAAGTCTTAGTGAGGAAATCACTATTGAAAATCAACACTACGAACCAAAGCTTGTGGTTTCGTAAAGATATGTTAAACTTTTATTTTTAGCCATTCGGTTTTCTTTCTTACATGGAACGCTTTGATCACAAAACCTGAACTTTCAAGATAAGATTCAAAATTCAGTAAACACTATCTAAGTGTTAGATTTATGGTCGTCTCCTATAGGCTCATCCAATATTGGATATCTTTTCGGGCTGTGTCCTGACATTTGAAATAAGCAATAATACTCGTTTTAGAAGAAAGGAATATTAATTTGACTACATATTGGGCTTCAAATGAATACCAGTATAAAACTTTTCATCTTTCGGATAAAAGTACTTTAAGTTAAAATCAACTGTATACAAGGGTACACTACATACGGTATAGGACACACTTAATGCATGGCGAGGGTTACACACGTGTTTTAAGTTCAAATCTGAAGTGCGAACCTCTCCAATTTAAGAAAACATAAGAATATGTTTTGATGTGCGCGCTGATCCTCGGATCCTGTGGCGTAACCTTAAATTATACACATACCAGGGGGTCCTAAAGGATGTTTAGAAAACCCCAACTAAGGACGATGTTAAAAATGTCGATTGCTCCCCCTCGCCTCCCCATGATTCTAACCATAGCGTGCTACTATCATCATGTAAACGATAATCTAGTACTGACCATTTAGACACACAGGCCTCGTATTTTGTGGAAGTGGCGGAAATTTAGTGATTAGAGTCGTTTGGTATTTATTGACTGGGGGATTAGGTGGCGTAGATCGCGAGTTCGAGGCAGGAATATATTTAAGTGTATGGATAGTGGCAAAGTGTCTCACCAGGGAATACCTCGACGAATTGACAGTTACTTTTGAATGTGTTACTGACTCGTCCATTAAGATGACCACTTAACGGTAGCAACAGTTGGGAATCGTGTAGCGCACATAATTGAAAACAACACATTTTCTGAATGGGATTTCGGGCGACATACTGCTCTTTGTATCGAAAATGTGAAATCGATATATTTTCATTAGAGTAGCACTTTCTGTTCGAGGCTACAAGCGACACAAACGTATTGCCAAGCCAAGCTATCAGGAAAAGGAACTATTCAATATCACACGTGAAGACGTTAATGTTATTGTCGAAATTTCTTATAGAAAGTGAGGAGAAAAGGCAGGACGATATTTATTTGTTATTAGCGGATCCTCGTACAACGACTAAAACTGTAGCTGTGCATTAGAAACTGGTTTTCGGAATGAGTAGCACTATGATGATGAATTTCCCAAAAAAAGGAACTTTCATGAAAAAATGATAGAGATGAAATAAAACACAGTTGAACCATTAACAATGTTCTGTGTGTAATGTAAACGTTCAGCAGGGCTAACCCAGAATTCGAACCCTGGACCTCACATTGTTATACTGTCGCTTTTGCCAACTGAGTCTCCTGGTCAACTAGACCATTAAAAGCGTTGCGCCACATTTTATATACAAAACGAAATTATAAGGAGGCTACCGTCTGTACAAAAAAACCCCACAAACACAGTGGAGCTCTCTTGTGCTTTGCGTGCAGTGGGGCAGGGATCCTTAGGACGATTTGAATACGTAATCCTGCAGCATCATTTTATGTCACATGTGTCACAACACATTTTAACGTAATCGGAATCAGCGGGACTTAAGTCCTTTGGTGGCCTTGGATCGAGTTAGACGTCTGATTATAGTCCGTTTATGGTGATTTATAGCAATGCATTGCTGCGCTGGTGGCCTTGGATCGAGTTAGACGTCTTTTTATAGTCCGTTTATGGCGATTTACAGCAATGCATTGCTCCGCTGGTGGCCTTGGATCGAGTTAGACGTCTGATTATAGGACGATTTGAATACGTAATCCTGCAGCATCATTTTATGTCACATGTGTCACAACACATTTTAACGTAATCGGAATCAGCGGGACTTAAGTCCTTTGGTGGCCTTGGATCGAGTTAGACGTCTGATTATAGTCCGTTTATGGAGATTTATAGCAATGCATTGCTCCGCTGGGGGCCTTGGATCGAGTTAGACGTCTGTTTATAGTCCGTCTATGGAGATTTATAGCAATGCATTGTTCCGCTGGTGGCCTTGGATCGAGTTAGACGTCTGTTTATAGTCCGTCTATGGAGATTTATAGCAATGCATTGTTCCGCTGGTGGCCTTGGATTGAGTTAGACATCTGTTTATAGTCCGTTTATGGTGGTTTATAGCAATGCATTGCTCCACTGGTGACCTTGGATCAAGTAAGACGTCTCTTTATAGTCCGTTTATGGTGAGCTATAGCAATGCCTTGCTCCGCTGGTGGTCTTGGATCGAGTAAGACATCTTTTTATAGTCCGTTTATGGTTGTTTATAGCAATGCATTGCTCCGCTGGTGGCCTTAGATCGAGTTAGACGTCTGTTTATAGTCCGTTTCTGGTGATTTATAGCAATGCATTGCTCCGCTGGTGACCTTGGATCAAGTTAGACGTCTGTTTATAGTCCGTTTATGGTGATGAGCTATAGCAATGCATTGCTCCGCTGGTGTCCTTGGATCGAGTTAGTGAATACGTAATCCTGCAGCATCATTTTATGTCACATGTGTCACAACACATTTTAACGTAATCGGAATCAGCGGGACTTAAGTCCTTTGGTGGCCTTGGATCGAGTTAGACGTCTGTTCATAGTCCGTTTATGGTGATTTATAGCAATGCATTGCTTAGTCCGTTTATGGTGAGCTATAGCAATGCCTTGCTCCGCTGGTGGTCTTGGATCGAGTAAGACATCTTTTTATAGTCCGTTTATGGTGGGTTAGAGCAATGCATTGCTCCGCTGGTGACCTTGGATCGAGTTAGACGTCTGATTATAGTCCGTTTATGGAGATTTATAGCAATGCATTGTTCCGCTGGTGGCCTTGGATCGAGTTAGACATCTTTTTATAGTCCGTTTATGGTGGTTTATATCAATGCATTGCTCCGCTGGTGACCTTGGATCAAGTCAGACGTCTGTTTATAGTCCGTTTATGGTGATGAGCTATAGCAATGCATTGCTCCGCTGGTGTCCTTGGATCGAGTTAGACATCTTTTTATAGTCTCCGTTTATGGTGAGCTATAGCAATGCATTGCTCCGCTGGTGGTCTTGGATCGAGTAAGACATCTTTTTATAGTCCGTTTATGGTGGTTTATAGCAATGCATTGCTCCGCTGGTGGCCTTGGATCGAGTTAGACGTCTGATTATAGTCAGTTTATGGTGATTTATAGCAATGCATTGCTCCGCTGATGGCCTTGGATCGAGTTAGACGTCTGTTTATAGTCCGTTTATGGAGATTTATAGCAATGCATTGCTCTTATGGAGATTTATAGCAATGCATTACTCCGCTGGTGGCCTTGGATCGAGTTAGACGTCTGGTCATAGTCCGTTTATGGTGATTTATAGCAATGCATTACTCCGCTGGTGGCTTTTGATCGAGTTTGACGTCTTTTTATAGTCTGTTTATGGTGATTTATAGCAATGCATTGCTCCGCTGATGGCCTTGGATCGAGTTAGACGTCTGTTTATAGTCCGTTTATGGAGATTTATAGCAATGCATTACTCCGCTGGTGGCCTTGGATCGAGTTAGACGTCTGGTCATAGTCCGTTTATGGTGATTTATAGCAATGCATTGTTCCGCTGGTGGCCTTGGATTGAGTTAGACATCTGTTTATAGTCCGTTTATGGTGGTTTATAGCAATGCATTGCTCCGCTGGTGACCTTGGATCGAGTTAGACGTCTGATTATAGTCCGTTTATGGAGATTTATAGCAATGCATTGCTCTTATGGAGATTTATAGCAATGCATTACTCCGCTGGTGGCCTTGGATCGAGTTAGACGTCTGATTATAGTCCGTTTATGGAGATTTATAGCAATGCATTACTCCGCTGGTGGCTTTGGATCGAGTTTGACGTCTTTTTATAGTCTGTTTATGGTGATTTATAGCAATGCATTGCTCCGCTGGTGGCCTTGGATCGAGTTAGACATCTTTTTATAGTCCGTTTATGGTGATTTATAGCAATGCATTACTCCGCTGGTGGCTTTGGATCGAGTTAGACATCTTTTTATAGTCTGTTTATGGTGATTTATAGCAATGCATTGCTCCGCTGCAGGCCTTAGATCGAGTTAGACTTCTGATTATAGTCCGTTTATGGTGATTTATAGCAATGCATTGCTCCACTGGTGGCCTTGGATCGATTTAGACGTCTGTTTACAGTCCGTCTATGGAGATTTATAGCAATGCATTATAGCAATGCATTACTCCGCTGGTGGCTTTGGATCGAGGTAGACATCTTTTTATAGTCTGTTTAGGGTGATTTATAGCAATGCATTGCTTATCAATGCATTGCTCCGCTGGTGGTCTTGGATCGAGTTAGACTTCTGATTATAGTCCGCTTATGGTGATTTATAGCTATGCATTGCTCCGCTGGTGGCCTTGGATCGAGTTAGACATCTTTTAATAGTCCGTTCATGGTGATTTATAGCAATGCATTGCTCCGCTGGTGGCCTTGGATCGAGTTAGACGTCTGTTTATAGTCCGTTTATGGTGATTTGTAGTCCGTTTATGGTGATTTATAGCAATGCATTGCTCTGCTTGTGGCCTTGGATCGAGATAGGCGTCTGTTTAAGTCCGTTTATGGTCATTTATAGCAATGCATTGCTCCGCTGTTGGCCTTGGATCGAGATAGGCGTCTGTTTAAGTCCGTTTATGGTCATTTATAGCAATGCATTGCTCCGCTGTTGGCCTTGGATCGAGATAGGCGTCTGTTTAAGTCCGTTTATGGTCATTTATAGCAATGCATTGCTCCGCTGTTGGCCTTGGATCGAGATAGGCGTCTGTTTAAGTCCGTTTATGGTCATTTATAGCAATGCATTGCTCCGCTGGTGGCCTTGATTCGAGTTAGACGTCTGTTTATAGTCCGTTTATGGAGATTTATAGCAATGCATTGTTCCGCTGGTGGCCTTGGATCGAGTTAGACATCTTTTAATAGTCCGTTCATGGTGATTTATAGAAATGCATTGCTCCGCTGGTGGCCTTGGATCGAGTTAGATGTCTGTTTATAGTCCGTCTATGGAGATTTATAGCAATGCATTGTCCCGCTGGTGGCCTTGGATCGAGTTAGACGTCTGATTATAGTCCGTTTATGGTGATTTATAGAAATGCATTGCTCTGCTTGTGGCCTTGGATCGAGATAGGCGTCTGATAGCAATGCATTGCTCCGCTGGTGGCCTTGGATCGAGTTAGACATCTTTTAATAGTCCGTTTATGGTGATTTATAGCAATGCATTGCTCTGCTTGTGGCCTTGGATCGAGATAGGCGTCTGATTATAGTCCGTTTATGGTGATTTATAGCAATGCATTGCTCTGCTTGTGGCCTTGGATCGAGTTAGACGTCTGTTTATAGTCCGTTTATGGTGATTTATAGCAAAGCATTGCTCTGCTTGTGGCCTTAGATCGAGATAGGCGTCTGTTTATAGTCCGTTTATGGTGATTTATAGTCCGTTTATGGTGATTTATAGTCCGTTTATGGTGATTTATAGCAATGCATTGCTCTGCT